>NC_037596.1:27221221-27488748 GCF_003073045.1 Pomacea canaliculata
CAATGCATTCGGAAATTACTGTATGACGTCAGAAGCTTAAAAACGGCAAGTTTATGTGTCAAATATGCCTTTTTCTAATTATGTTTGCCCAAGCACAGAACCAGAAAGAAAAAGATGTTGATTGACTAGAAAATAATTTTTAAAAATATAGAAAAAATATGGGCATGCACACCAAGAAGAATGGTCACAGTGCTCAATTGTGTACGAGTATTGACTCCCGACCCAAAAGACAATAAACTGTTTTATCGTACTTAGGAGCGAGGAAAAAAACAGCGTCTCTCCTTCCCCTATTACTTATTTAAAGACAAATAAAATCAACTTGTAAAAAACTAAACTATGATTGCTCTACTTTTAAGAAAATATGTCCAGACCAAAAATAGTTTGCGTAATTCAAATTAAGATTTAATTAATTAAACATCCTATTTACACCAAGCAATTTAGATTAAAAAAGGAAAGGAAAGTCTTTTGGGCACCCATTCTTTACGTGTCAAGTCTCATGAATGCTGAAGAATAGTTCAATCCAGCCAGAGGTTCAGGTCAAAAACATCTCTTTTATATATCGCCACTCGATCATGAGTCTAAATGTAGGTTTTACGGTCAAGTGACCTTAACTTGCCAGTAAAGTATTTTCTTGACGGATAGAATTCTCTGTAGACCCAAGTCAACAGGAAGAAAGATCCGTTTTGTTGTCAGAGCACGAGACTATTAGGTCAAATAATATCGACATTTTGGAACTCGAGCAGGCAAAGGTTAGGAGCGTGCAAACGGTGGAAATGAAGTTAACGAGATAGGCTATCAGACAGACCAGACATATGGGAGTGAGTGAGAGGATTTCTTGTTGTTTTATTAAGGTGACCAGGCTGCAATGTTTATAGAAGAGAGATAGAGTCAAGAACCTTACTCCTCATTCATTAGCCGCCTTATGAACACAGAAGTCGTGCGGGGGGGGGGGGGGAAATCCAGCCGGTGTCCGCGCCCTTTATGCCTTTCTTCTGAAAGTTAAGTCAACGAAGTGATGGATCAAATCCCAAAGGCTGGTTGAAGTGGGCTTCTTTACTGAATCAAAACAAATCCTTTGCCGCTTCTGATGTGCAAGAAGTTCTTCTCCACAGGTCATAGAGCGTCTAAACCTTTCTACCTTGGGGTTGCCACAATGCGCCCGTAAACCTGGGTACGGATGTTCGTTAAGTCTCGGAACTGTCTGACCCTATACATCGCCAAGGATGGAGACGGTATGTAGCGTCGGTGGAAGATAATATGTAGAGTTAGGTTTTTCTGGTCCTATGATGTAGACAAGAGAGGTTTGGCAAAACGGTGTCGGCGATAAAGGGAAACTTTTTTTATCATCATTGTTGACCTCTCGCCATCAGCTACGGTATTGGTTGATTATACGTCTTCGTCACTAGACCTCCAGAGGGTGACACTGACCATTCCTCAGGTCGTGGATCACTGGTTTGTGACTAAGGGTGAGATGTGTCTCTGAGAATGCAGAATGTTGATCTGTAAAGCAAAGATCGATCAATGCTCAAGACTGCGCCTAAAGAAAATTCTGGGCTTGTATTTCTTTTTTTCTGATCTCTTTTTCTTTATACAAGATTTTCTCATACATAGTTTTAGCCTCCAGCTGTTAAATGTGGTGACTCCAGACGTAACAATATCGTTACTGAACTGGCGGTAGGTATGAACTCAAACTACAACAGGAACTGCTTTTAAATGTACATTAGCAAACTGATCCCCATGCAATTTCAAGACTAACAAGAATTCCTCCCTGGGGGATATGGAAAAAGCCCTCGCAGACTAATCGGATAAGGTTAACCTTTGCTCTGGTAAGTGAGAAACCCATTGGACGAGCAAACTACCAAAACCTCTTGAGTATTTTGGAAATTAAAATAAAAATTGAATATTTAAAAAAGAAAACTCGTTCATACGTTTTCTGATCATTTCCGAAAGTGCAAGTGCTCGCGCATGTCTTTGTATAGGAGTGTGCAGGATAAATAATTATTTTAAAACTAACACCTTTTTACTCGCCTTTTAAATCTTTCCGTCACATAAACAATAATGTCCTTTACTCGTAAACAATAATTGTAGGGAAAAAAACATTGCGTAAGAGTTGTTCTTTCGCCAGCGATCAGCTGGCGTGACATGATGGCGGGCAGTAAACTTAATGATCGGCTGACGCATGCGCTGTCGTCTGCACCGCACCATCCCCACCATGGGCTACTACTATAATATTCATCTCTCCCGTGCCAAAAAAAAAAAAAATCAACAAACAAACACACACACATCACAAACGCCTCGCGAAAGTCTGGTTTCAACAAGTTTGATGCTCAGTCTCGGGCAAAAAGAACGAGCTGAGAGCAATAATGTTTGGGAGCGATGACCACCACATCAACAAAATGAGAGAGATTGAGACATTCCATTGTGTTATGATATGACTAGAATCTGTGGTTTCTGGGAATTCGTTTCATGATTGCGTTTAGTCTTGGGTTGCAATTCACCAGAGAACTACAACATGACAAAAGATACACATTATCATCTTTATCGCCTGATAGAATGAAGTCAGAAAAAAAAAAAACATCTCTAAGCGCCGACGAATTGCCTTCTATGATGTTCTTGTAGACAGGAACATCCATAGTAAAATATTGCACGCTCATCAGGATGCTAGAATAGCATCAGTATACATCAGCTTATCTTTTCCTTGTCTTTGACTCTCTTCCTTTCGCTTTACTGCGTGTGTAGATTGGCTGATGCATGGTCTGGGGCTAACATAATACTAAAAAATAATAAAACTACTGCCACACTTTGTTTCTTCTGTGTGATCGCATATAAATACAACACAATCTCAACAACTCGTAGTGCACAAAAACCTATTAGCAGCCTGACAATCATATATATATTTATGAACTGTTAACTGCTCATTATAGTCTTGTCTCAGTTCTTGCCTCAAAGATTTGCTCTTGCACTTTCTCTTCTACAAGAACCTCAGAATTTGTAGAACAGGCCCCCTATTTTTATCTACAAGAAGGCATTATGTTTCCTACAACACAGATAATTTATTAATTCTAGAAGTGTTTCAGGTTAGAAGCATATCTTGGAGCCATTCCACCCTCTCTAAAAAAACGGGAAATAAATTTCTAATTGCTTGAGCGCAGGACAGGACTTGCTGTCTTTCTTGTTTTATGTAGATATGGGTAAAGGTCGTCCCTAACCTTGACAGGTTCTTTGGGGTGTGGTGGCGTAGGGCCAGCTTTATGTGACGGAGGTTGCCCAATTCCTCCCTCTCGCTGCCTTACTTCCTCAGCCTCTTTGTAATCATTACAGCTAGCTGGGTCAACGGGGAGTTAGCTGCGCTAGTCGGGATTTAACAGCGTGCTCTCAGTTCACACACAGCGCTAACCATTTGGTTATTCCTATGTAGACTATAATATTGCATATGTAGTCATTTGGCTGGTGTCTGCAAGTATGATTGGTTATATAGTTGATTCCATCGTAAGGACTTGTTCTTCGTGCCATTGTAACTTGGGAAAACAGATCTCACTTAATTTTTACCGAATCCGTGACTGCTTTTCTAACTTATCGACGCCTTACTTATTTCTTTCATCTTCTTCCTACTCCCGCTTGAAATCTTGTTATTATGGTTCGTAAGGAATACGACAGCCCAATCCTATTGTAATACGTAAAATGCGCGGTAATTTCCCATCACACACGCAATTACTTGTTCTGGATGAAGTCACTATATTAAAACTCACCAAATTACTTGCCTTTCTTGCACTCTTTTAACTAGTGTATATATTTAAGCAATGCGCTGATGAGGATGGACGCCAGTCTGGCCTATTCATCCTGATGAATAGAACAACTTTACTTTGAAAGATTTCAAACGTTCTTACATCTCTGACGTCAATGGGATTATAGTGAGCTTTTAAAATGCGGATACAAGAACTGAAAAACAGTATATTATCGGCTTTCTTGCAAGTCCCTGACGACAGTTTTTTTTCTTTTAGAATTACTGACGTGTCGTCCAACTATTCCAGTGTAAAATTAAGAACTAAATTAAATGATTTTTTCGCAGCAAATTAAAATATTTAAAGAAATATTATCATTAGACGTGTTCTGTTTTTAGGTTGTAGGGATTAAAGTTCAGCTGGAAGGGTATTAGTTTGTTTTAGGCTACTTCACCGAGTGACATAGTTTTTATTCTTCTTTCTTCTCCCAATTTTATCTTAGCACACACGCTACATGAAATCCATGGAACTATTCTGGAAAGATGTCGATGATCGATGTGTTGACAACGCATCTCTATCTTCTTAACAGCTCTAATTATTGTTGGAGCTGCGAGAAAGTTCTCGCTTTACAAGGATGGAGAAAGAACACATGTTGGTGTTGAAAGCCTGTTGGCATCCCTTTGTCGGAGACAATACAAAACAGGACCAGTCAGCATGTGGGTTTAATCAACTGTTTCATCAATGGTAAATGGGTTTCGTGGCTGTAATAATTGGGCTGGTTAAGTAAAGGCGCAGCGGGGCTCGGGGATGATGTTGCGTTTGGTTACATTCTCGTTCAGACAGATGAGTTCTGGAAGATTGTAACTGATGACTGAGGGAGGGAAAACAATAGCAATGCCAGTCGGTGAGTAGGAAGTTCTCAGAAACTAGTGATATGCTCCAGATTAGAAGTAGTAATCCTCCGTGCAGATAACTTGATTTTTTATTTCTGTAAGTTGGGTAAGACCTAAGAAAAGGGATTTAATTTCAGTAGAGAATACAATACAGCAGATACTGTCAACAATGAATCGATTGAGATTGTTAATCTGGAAAAATACTGAGGGTTTGTGATAGATGATAAACGTAGGTGGTCTAATCATTTTAATGATGTACATAAGACGATTCAATCTTATTGTTCTTATTCATCTTGGCTTTCGAATGTGTGTAATAAAATGTTTAATCAGAGTGTAGTTGGATAGTGAGCGGTAGTTTATTTATGTTCAGGGATTAAATACGAAGAAACATGTGATTATAGAAAGATTTTTTCTGATGGTAAAGTGATAATGGACAAAGCGATCCCATTTCTTAGGGTGAAGTATATGTAACTGTGTTCACAGTTGTCTAAAGAATGACGGTAATGAGAATTGAGAGTTAGCCGCCAGGTCAAAGAAATGAATGAACTTAGTTGAGGTAGGTACATGTTGGAGTGACACCACAACTCTATTTTCCATGAATTTTCTCTTTCCCGCAGGCTACACAGCTGCACTGAAGAAAGCACTCATCAGGTGGCGCTGATTATCTCAAACGAAATCTCTTGACTTCTAACACTGTCGTTTGCAAGATCGTTTGAAACATTTTCTTGATAACCAGATTAATCTCCTGCCGAATTTTCTTAATGACAGAGCTGTTTTTTTAAAGATGTAAATTAATCCAGTGTTTAAAAACCGGTCACGTGGCCTTTTTTTGTGGGAAAAAGATTGCTGACTGTGATAGCTTTAGAAACTATGTTGGGAGGGGGAGGATAAGGAGGAGGAGGAGAGGAGGAGGAGGACCTAGATCTGATGAGCTGATGCTAAAAATAAAGATCATTAGGTGCAGAGTTGTATGCCTGACCGAAACCAAGATGGCGCCAGTGATGCTAATGTGTCCCCTTTTCTCCTTGCAGTCCCCAGACAGCAACCTGATCTTTGAAGTAGCAGTTTCAGCGCGTCGCGGCGGGTTTACCGTCGTGAATCCTGGAGGAAAGCTTACAGGGAGACTTGCGAGGCCAGCAACGTGCAGGTGCCACGTGGGACGGAGGCAAAGGTCAAAAAGTCAAAGCAAAGCCACCCATCGTCTAACAAGCCCCCGCTAGATGCCAGATAAAAAAAAGCTTTGCCAGCGTTTTTTCGATGACAAGGAGGTGCACAGATTTTCAGATCATTCTGCTGCCCGACAAAGCAAAAATAAGTGGGACAGAAAAAAATGTGTTACAATGTGATGAAGCCATATTGCTAAGAAAAAAACACCCACTGCGTCTGTCTTTATACAACGGGGATAATAAATACAATGGTTTATCTCGCATAAGACCAGAAATCCACCAGGTAGGCTGATGGAGTGACTGCATTGTTTCTCCATAAAGAAAATAAAGTAAATAATTATAATTGGATCCAGCATCCACCAACAGCTGAGTACCTTGTATTATTTATTGTATTTAAAAGTATAGCCTATGTAAAAAGAAGTTTGTTTCAAATGTTTCATTTAAAAATAAATAATAATATAACCATTACAATTCTATACATTTAGACATCAAAATTAATTTATACCTTCAATTAAAATTGTTTATGTTATCATTTTTACTCCTTTCGCTACATCAGCTGTTTTGATGACTTCTTGATGTTTCAGTATGGTTAATATCATCGACATTCCCATTCCAGGCTGAATATCTAATTCAGACACACGTATACTCTCATACTTGGCAATAAGTTCTTTTTAATTCAATGGTTATTATAACTATTTTCCTTTTCCCTTCAGTTTCTAGGGAGCCGTGATGATCGTGTGGTCTAAATGTGTGTGAGATAATCCCCCGAGATCATTTACACAGCACCAGGACAGTTTTATATTTAAATCGCTTCCCCCCGCCCCGCCCCCCCCCCCCATTTGTTTCACCCCGAAGCGTCATGGATTTTTTTTTTTTTTTCGAAGCACGGATGATGTAGGCGAGCACGTGGCGAACACTAAACAGAATTCTCTCGAAAATATTGATCGAGGACCGAAATGTTCGAGCACAGAACAGTTCGAGAACCGAGGTACAACGGTAGATCATTTTCTTTCAAAATATACGGCTAGTGATGGGTAGATAACTCAAAGATAACTCTGCTTGCACGATCCATAGACTGCATGGACGTTAGTTTCTTCATTTATATATATATAGCATTGCTTTTTATTCTTTCTTTCAATCATTCACTCTTTTATTCTTTCTTTATTTTCATTCTCTCTTTCATTCATTTGCTCTATCATTCATTTGACCTGTCATTTGTGTAAATGTGATGACGAAGACGAATACCCTTCTTCTTTAAGCGCCCAGTGTATGAAGATGAAGGAAAGGCAACTTTATTTATTATATAATATCCCATTACCGCCAGAGGCCACTTTGCTTAATGTCTTGTATATATTCTAGTTCGCCGAATTTCTCTCAAAGGCTTTCCAAATGAGAAGTAATAATATTCTTATTATTTGTGCACCAACTTTTAAATAATTAGACTACACATATATATCAAATGTTATCGCCATTATTAAATGGGTGAGCACACAATCGCTGTATAATACAAATAGCTTTGTAACCCCTAATCCTTGTTTTGATGTCGAGAAGAGACAGTAGGATTGTTCGCCTATGCTTGTATGCGATACACATCTTCTTTCATTCTCTCTTTCTTTCTCTCTCTCTCTCTCACTCACACACAGGGTACCTGGCTTTGCCCAGGCTGATTTTTGTAGATTTTTCTATCTGTGATATTGCTGTCAACTTCTGATCAATCGCTTCATTAGTGTCAAAACTGACTCAAGCTCCACGTCAGTGTAGCGAAATAGTAACACACCTGTACTTTTGATGTTCCTTCTCTATTCTGACAGGTTGACAGCTCGTGTTCATCAACGAGGACACGAAGTTTCGAATGAAGCGAGAGATACAAATTGCTGTGATGCCATCCTCGATGCAATTAAGTCTCTTGCTCGACCACTTGCTCTTCTATTCCTCTTTCTGCGACATTTTCATTCGTTCTCTCACCTTCTCTCTCTCTACTACAGTCTCAAATTACGATGTTGTCCACGTTTGTTTTGTATCACTAGTAGAGGTACATCGCAATTTCTTCTGCGTATTTTTTTTCATTTGAAGCCACCAGTAACATCCTAGAACGGAGAAAACTGTACAAAGTAAACATGCTTTGGAACGAAGTAACCTAACAAACACAGCCTACGACCAAGCCATAACTAAAATGAATATTTGTCACATTTGTGGGGATCGGACAGACGCCGTGGGATTTATTAGATTTGAATCGTTGCCCGCCTGATAGTCAGAAACATCGCCACATTCTGCTTTATTTATAGCCAGCTATCAGCGTATCGATTCTCTTCACCACGACACAAATTTCAGGTAATTAAGGACATTTTCATCTCGGTTTCTGTACTGCCAGCAGCATGGAGGCATCACTGTGAATGGAACTGTCAGATGGATACAAAAATAAAATAAAATGACATGTCGGAAAAATCGCAGGCAGACCACGCCACATTGAGAACGCCAATATTCCTGACATGGAAAGGAAACTCCAAAGTATCGGCAGAGAAAGCAGGTGCAATGTCTTTTATCTCACACTGCAAGGCAAAAAAAAAAAACCGTGGGAGGGGAGAAACCCGCAGAAAAAAAAAAAAAAAAACGGAAGTCGAAGACGAGACCCAGTATACAGTACAGCTGTGCAGGTTTGTAGTCAGGAGCACTGTCTAATTAAGTAAAAGAGCAAAGAAGATGGACTACGTCCTTACAACGTATTCATCACGTTGAGTGGGATGAGGAGACGATAGAGCGAACTGCTTTCTATTCTCCTGGTAGAAACGTGAGACGATTTCATTTCTGCAGTAAGGGAAATGGGATTTGCTGCTGATTCCTCTCGTCCTTTCTCGGCGCTTAGGCTTTTTCTGTTCAAAATGCCAGCAGTTCAGCTGCAACTCCACAGACGACAATTCAAACATCATCCGCCACACAGGCGCCAGTAAGGAAGAATGTGAAAATAAGTAAATAAAGATCGATTACTCGGTCTAAATAAAACAATTTTGCTTGAAAGAATTAAAAGGATTGCCTCACATTTTGGATCCTTTTCCCCATTGGACAATCCAGCCATAGTCGACACGATCAATCACGTGTTATAATATTTCGTCTCTAAATGGTATTTAGAATTCGCTTAACAGCACTTCTGAGGTTTCGTTCCCACTTGCAGGATCGTCTTCATGTGTGTCATCCACTTCTCATCCATTCCAACTCCATTTTTATTCGGTGTTCCTCAAGGCTCAGTTTTAGGATCGGATTTATTCCTCGTAAATTTTTCATTGCTTTCCAGTAATTAAACAACGCGCATTCAATCAACAGCTCTTTGCAGATGACATACAACTTTCAAGTCCACCCACATTGAATTATGGACACACGCACTTCGAGACTGCATCGCTGATGTAAAAGCAGACGACGGACAAAAACTTAGTGATGACAAAACTGAGGCTCTGTTCTCTTTGGGTCCACCAGGTTGGATTCTACTTTGCCATCCTCGGTCTCAGTCGGATTTAGTGACATCCCGTTTACCAGCTGTGACAAAAATCTTTTTTTCACATAAATTTTAGACTGTCGATGAAAAAGAATAACACCGACGTCAGTCATTTGTTCTAACTTGAGCTGATGAGGATTATTTTCATCAGAAAATTATTAACTGAAGATGCCAGTAAAGCTCTCGTCGCCTGCTGTCTAGACTACTGCAACACATTCTGAGCTGGTTGTCACGAGGCCACTTCTTATCTTCTTCAGAGGGTTCAATACTCTTGTCTCATCATTATTTTCAGGACACATCGCTGTCAATCTTGCAATCCGTTTATAACGGGATGCACTGGATGCCTGTCTCTAAGAGTATTAAATACAAGATTGCCTGTATTTACTTTGATACTATCAGCTACTTTCTAGTCTGGTCTCTCTCTCTCTCACTTCCCTTCTCCTCGCTCCTTCCTTTCTTCCAGCGACAGTCGTCTTCTGTCTCCTGTCACTTCTAGAATAAATAACAAGGATTCCGATCATTTTCCTGATAAAGACCTAAACTTTAATATTCTTTGCGTATAATATTAGATACTCATCCTCTATTTCCTGCCTAAAAATCGAACTTAAAAACTACATGTTTCAAAATTAATACTTGTACATGTGATACAGTCTGATATTGTTTTGAGTATGTAATGATTGTCATGGCTGGTAAACAGAATAATCATGTTTTATGAATGGTGTGAATTAGTGCGTCTAGTACCTGTTGTCTTATACGTACTGATAATTATTATGAAAATTAACATTGTCATTTCAGTAGAATATGTCTTTTTGGAAAAAACAAAACATTAAAATTACCCAACAATTTATTTAACATTTAGTTGCCTGCTTTATTAGTAAACAACGTGAACTCACATAGAACCCAATTTTTTTTTTTTCGAGCACATTGTAAGGGTCACATGGAAATTATTAACAGAAAAAAACAAAGAAAATTCATACACTCACACACACAAAAGTGTATGCAAATAAGATTTAACATCAAAAAGGCCGCAAGTTCGACTTCAATACGTGCCTCGGCTTCAGATGTCGCGAATCTTTTCAAGCGTGCATTTAAATGTGCAGGTGCGACTTCTTCTCTCCATGGTCTTGTCGAGCTCGCAGCCCGCTCACCCCAGGTTCAAAGTATATATGGAATCTGATAGCACTCGCGGCACCGACCTGTTACCATTACAAAAGACCAACCTGTTGGCGACAAGAAAATAAAACATCCCTGGTCACACACTGGGATGATTAGACTGAGATACAGTTTCATACTGCGACACGTTGCAATGTTTGCCTCGTGGCTCATTATGGGATCATTATCGCCCAACACCACCCCTGTTGTGTACAGTTACACTTCGATAACCCCCAAAGTCTGTTGACATAACCTCATGAGCAAGTCGCCTCCCTGTGTCTGTCCCCGTTGTTCACGCCAGGAGACCTGCGGGGTCAAAGGGCGGATGTGAGGGAGGTCACGTGAAGCTATTACTCTTATTACTTGCGCGTCCGCTGCATTCGGTGCAAATTACTTCTGCTGCCTTCGTTTTATGCTCAGACGAGTTACCCAGAAACCTTGGGTTCGTTGACACGCAGAAAAATGTGGGCAAACGGAAGAAGAAAATAAAAACAAGTAAGATGAGACATGATGATCGCATTTCTCGTCTCCACGACTTGCGTCAGTCCGTAGCTTGTATCTAGCGACCTTAGAAGCTCAAATAATCTTGGGAGACCTCTCACATTACTGTTTGGAGGTGTCTAGTTGCTGACTATACAATAATTTGCGTCAAAGGTAATATTATTCAAGATTCTTTATTCTGTCACAGTCTTTGCATTGAGACACATACTTGCCACAAGCAGCCCTCGCTACTTACCTCTGGCAAAAAAAACATAGTGTAGTCTGTCATACAAATTAGTTTACATATGATACTGGGACTATTTATATACATGCCATCATGTCAGATTACATGTATGAGACATATAAATTCTTTTTGCCTGAAAATATACCTGATTGTTTTATTGGCTGGATGTATACCTATCCACATTTTTTTAATGTCCTTTGATTTGTTTATTTTTTTATCATGTGTCCCAGCAGTTTACATGAGATTGATACAATCTCAAATCTTGAAACAAGATATCTAACACATGTTTGTATTTGTGTGCTGGCTGGAAATGTTGGCGACAGGCAGGGAGGCTGGAAGTGTGGGAGATAGCAAACTGTACCAGGAGCAGAGCGGTGACTGCCTCGCACCATGTTCCCCCAACAGGCAGCAACCCAGGCAGAAAGCCGTATTTTCACAGCAACGGGAAAAGCAATAGAAATCTCATCATCTGCACCTGTGACACACACATCAGGCCTGCACCGGCCTGTGTTTCATTCCCAATGCTTCTCCTCCTACTTACAACATCCCCGCCTCCGCTTCCCCAGCAATGCCACCAATATCTTTTAGCGGCTGATTGTCAAAACATTTTTGCTGTTCTGTTTCTCGCAAGAACGCGAACTTTGTATATGTTTGCAAGTGTGGACAGGCATTATGTTTTCCCTTTTAGTAGACAAGCTTGATTTTTCCGCTGTGAAGCACAGGAGTATTCCTCCTCCTTCTCCTCCTCCTCATCATCATCATCCTCATTATCATCATCATGGGTGTCGTCGTTCTTGTCCATTAATTTATATTTAATCAGCGCATTTTTTAGGTTCAGATTATGAGAATCGGGCAGAGAGTGTTCACAGCATGTGGAATTTTATTATTACAACCCACGGAAGTTATAATTATTCCTTCCCCTTCATTATTATTGAGCATAAGGATCTTACTTTGTTTCAAATGATGATGGTATCGACTGTTTTCTTTAATTTCCCTTCAGGCGCAGCGAACTCCTCCTCCCACCTTTCACCCCGCCCCCTACTTCCTCTCGGTCGGTCCTGATGGGTACCTGGCTTTAAAGAAGGGATGGGGAACGATAAAGCAGTGAGAAGGAGATTGTTTATTTATGTTTACACCGTGCCAGCAACTAAGGTGATATCACAGTGAAGAGAGGAGAGCCAATGAACACCATCCTCCCACACATCTGGTCCCAAGAAAAGTAGGATTGCCAACACCTCCCTCCACTAATGACCGAAAAAGTGTTATGGAACAGCTTTTAATATTATTACTTGCCGCAGTGACAATTATATATTACTCTTGTCATTCGCTCTTTATATATTGAAATGACAAGACATTTCTGCAGATTAATATCGTCAGTCAGACAGACAGGACCCAACTGATTCAATCAGCATCACATCAACCATCCTTAACCAATCTTTTTCTAGCTTCCTCCAAGACATTGCATTTTTCAGTTCCAATTTCATTTCTCCCAACTTTTGTCTCCTATTTTCTCCAAGATTTTCAACAGCTCGTGCTGTCATATCTTGGAGGAGCCACAAGTCGCTGGATTTTTTTTCTTTTCTTTTTTTGCGAGTAAAGCCACTGATGCAGCTCTCTAGAGAGTAATTATATTTTTTTTACAAGTTTCGAGTTTTTCGAAAACTGAGATTTTATGGTTGAGAAGCCTGTATCTGAACCGGGTCCGTGCGCTTTTGAAGCCAGCAGTCGTTACGCTAATTTAAAAAGGTTTCTTCTTTTTTTATAAAACAAATTTCAAAACCGTTAATGCCAGTCAAAATGTCTCTGGGTTATTCCTGGTTGTAAACTTACAGTACACACGTACTGGTTGAAATGCAAAGGCTAATGATGATGGTTCTGCCAAAGGTCCACGAAGGAGATGAGAAAGCAGATAAAACATACAAAGTTTAAAGTCTACAATCAGAGCGAACAACAGAGGCCTTTGTAAATTAACCTTTGTAATCATGTCAAACAACAAATTGTAGTGAGTAGATGTGGTGTAGGTCCATGGTTCTACACAGACTTCCACTGTTGAAGAATAACAGATTTACAAACCGTCTCCCCGTCACACACGCCATTTACTTCTGATTTAAGAGATTTGTATTGGGGTCCAAGAGGTCAAAAGCGATGGAATGCTTAGATAATAAATGTTTTATAATAAATGTTTAGTATGGAACGCCGATTAAGCCACATTCCTGAAACAATGTGAGAACTCTGTCGGTGCGTTTTATATTGAATATTCCTAATAATTTAAAACAGTTCTGCTCGCAGTGTTTTGAAAGAAAGTCGTCATCGAGGTCCCTGAGAAACATCTGGTCGCAAAGCACATTTAATAGCAACATGATTCTCGCCAGAACATTTAAAAAATGCACTCACAGTTAAAAATCGTTAAATTGTAACGGAAGCTTTCACGAAAAAATACGACACATGTCAACATGTTCTCTAACTAACAGCATTATCTAAATTATCAACTGTTCAAACCCCCTGTTTCAAATCAAATAAAAAAAAAAAGAAAGAAAAAAGAAGCAGGGAATAATGAAAGAATGAAAGAGAAAAGAATGAACAAAATAAATAAATAAAAAGAAAGATAAAAAAGAAGAAACGAAAGGAAAAACTGCAGAAACCGTTGGATAATGGAAGGAGAAAGGAGGCTTAAAATAATTATCAAAAGTGCTGGTCAAGGTAACGAAACATATTCGCTGTTTACTGGCAAACAATGTATAAATATATTGTCGGTTAGGTGTATAAAAATGATCTCATTTGTGTCCTGATTTAAAATACATAATATAAAAATAATTGAAAGTGGAGAAAGAAAAGTTTTCTAATAAACATATTTTAAATTCGCAGGTGCAAATGAAGCGCCTGAAAATATTGCTGAAAACTGATTCCATCATTCAATGCGAGTTGATTGCTTTACCTTGCAAAGCAATTCCATTTGAGAGATGAACACTTGACATTTCAATGTCGTTCATATTTATCAGAACCATAGTGCTGTTGAAGCTTATTGCAAGATTTTTAAAAAATGTAAAGGACAATGCTTACGTCAGCTTAAAACTTAAAATCTTCACATAAAATCCTTCCAGAAAGATTCTGGAGACGATTACTCAGACTTGCTCTAGTCTGGTGACAACATTAAATAACATGGTGTTTCCACCTAGTTCAGAGATAAAAATTTACCTTTTTCACTTGAATTGATCTTTTCGTCGCCTCATAATGACACACAATCTTTACTTGACAGACAGTTATCTTTGAAAGTTTGGGGACTGCTAACGAGTTCAAGACCAGTTTGCCATGTCTTCGAGATTTGCTTCTGGTATAACGGGCGATGTACCGTTATAAAGGTTTGCTTGCAAATAAACAAATGTTTACTAGAACATTTTTTAAGAACTTAGGAAAGTTATCTTTTACGTATTTAATTATTTTATAACAGTGTGTGTGTATTGTCTCTCCCCTAAAAGAGAGCGGTCCGGTGGCGCAACGGTTAGCGCTGTTAGCGCCTGTCACCAATGCAGTGAAGGTTGGCTGCCCAGAGTTCATTTCTCGTCTCGGGCACGCTGATCTTTCTCTGCACGTGACATCTGTTTACAGGGCTGGCTGTTTGCCGTAATATAGCCTTAGTTGCTGACACGGCGTAAAACACCAATTCCCCCCCCCCTCCCCTAAAAGAGGGAGAAACTTTAAGCATGAAGACCACGGTCATAATAAAATATGCAAAACAAGAATGAGAAGAAACAAAAGTACAAAAGGCAGATGTCAGGATTACTGTACAATATGTACAACTACACGATATACATATGTGAAGTTATGATATAGCTACCCAAGGCTTTGTGGCATGCATTTAATAAGAGAGATTTAGTGAAAGCCTATCAGTTGGCTGCGCATTGAAGATATTTTTGTGACCGACATCATCATTGTCATCATTTTTTTCTCTTTTTTGTATGCTTGACAAATGAGGATAATAATAATTATCCAGCTCAATTATCTGTCTGTCACTGGCTGTAGGTTTAAGTTCGAGGTTTCGAGTGTATGGATTTTTTTCTCAGTAGGTGATGGAATCATCCCATTGTCGTCGTTATCATCCTTTTCCCTCTCATCATCCCCATCCACTTCCTAATAAAATCCATCATGGTCGTCGTTGTCCTCCTCCTCCTCCTCCTCCTCATCATCGTCGTCATCATCATCATCATCATCATCATCATCATCATCATCATCATCATCATCATCATCATCATCATCATCATCATCATTTTCCCACTCCTACTTCTCCTCCATAGCCATAATCCAATTTCTCATCCTATTTCTCATTATCATTATCGTCATTATCGGACTCCTAATCATCATAATAATCATTATCGTTATCCTCCTAGTTACCATCCCCTTCCCTTCCTCACCACCATCTTCATTATTCTCATCATCATCATCATCATCATTATCGTCATCATCCTCCTCCTAGTTCCCATCCTCCTTCCCTTCCTCACCACCATTTCATCTATTTCTCTTCATTCATCATCATCATCATCGTCATCATTCTCCTCCTCCTAGTTCCCATCCTCCTTCCCTTCCTCACCACCATCTTCATTATTCTCATCATCATCATCATCATCATTATCGTCATCCTCCTCCTCCTTCTAGTTCCCATCCTCCTTCCCTTCCTCATCCTCATCTTCATTATTCTCATCATCATCATCATCATCATCATCATCATCATCATCATCTTCATATTCTGCGTGCCACATAGGTCTGGCAGAGCGACATTAAGCTGAGGGTTGGAGCAGTACATCAAGTGCAATACCGCCAGCTAAGCACCGTACCTCCCACAAGCTCTGACATTTAGCAAAGTGTCGGAAAGTAACAGAGCGGCGACAGATGGGTTGGGAGGGTAGTGGGAGGGAGAAGGGTTGTCTCCTTTCTCCCCGCCAGGGCAACTGCACGGAATGTGGGACAGCTTGACACGGCCCCAAACCTCACTTTTTCCACCCAGTTGGGAAACTCATAAATCATTTTTTATTTTGATTTTATTTGTTGTTGTCAGCCTCAAACCTAAACCACAACACTAAATAATACAGTAACCTTATATATAGCTATTTATAAAGATTGAAAAACCATGAAAAATACAAACTAAAAATTACAAGTATTTAAAAGAGAAAGATTAACTGTATCGAAAATCAAAGTTGTGACTTAATTTTTAAAAAAAAACTTAATAGTCTGCTACGGTGGCTGCACACCGTCAGAATAACGGTTAAAATATATAAACAAATATAAGTAAATTTGTGTGTGGGGAAAGAACAGTATTGCACCAGCCATCAGCTTCAAGAGAGAGAGGGAGGGAGACCTCGGTGACAAGTGATAAGCCTGTAAACTCATTACCTCCTGCTAAGCCCCAGACATCATCTCGTGACGGGGAGGCATCGACCGCAACGACCGACCTCAGGTTTGGAGCAACGTGGACACCCTGCAGTGAAAGAGAGTGCAAGCCAGGAAACTGCTGACACACAAACCTTTTGCTCGAAAAGTCAGCTTCATTAACACTTTTCTCTCTCTCATACACTTTGTCTCTCTGTCTCTCTCTTCGAACTCATGTGTGTATGTTGGGGGGGGGGGTCTGCATCACTCCCTCTCTCTTTCTTAAACAATTGGTGCCAAAATAATTTCTTCTATACCTCTTATTAATGTAGCATTCCAGCAGTTTTGCAGACTTTTCACTCTTTAGAGCGATGGCTAGATAAAAAAAAAATCCCTCGCTGATCCGCTTATTCTGTCATCTGGTATATGATATTCAGTCACGTTGTCCCTTCCTCCCCTTTCCTCCACCTCCTCCTAGTTCCCATCCTCCTTTCCTTCCTCATTCCCATCTTCATTATTCTCATCATCACCATCTTCATCATCTGCGTGCCACATACGTCTGCCAGAGCGACATTAAGCTGCCCCGCGAAATGACACGAATCATTTCTTACTACTTCGTGACTTTAAGTATATAAACATCAAAGAAATATGCGAGGATATTTTCTGCATGTTTACTTTTCACATTTCCTTGTCTTTTAAATCTTGTGTTATTGCTGTAGTCTTGTGTAATTTAGTACACGTCTCCCTCTGTTGGGTGAGGACTAGATGCAAGGGAGACACACTTACAAGCTTACTTACCACAGTCTTACAATAATTATCTTTGTCCTTTTATGTGTCCTTGTTCTTGCCATTACCACTATCAGTTTTACTCTCACTATCATTGTCTTTCTCTCTCTCTTTCCCTCGATTCCCTCTCTCTCCTTTCGTGTGGCTGGAACGGCTAAATGCTCGAGTTCAGATTGTCTCTCTTGTCTTACTTTACAATGATGCAATCAAGCCTATTTAGTCAAACCTCAAGACATTTTTTCTAAAAACAATGCAACAGAAATCACTAAATAAAGCAATCAAGGTATGCTTTCTGCAGAAATCAAACAATTCTGCAAATCTCATTATAACGGACAATTAAGTTAGGAAAAAAAAAACCATCCTCGAAAATTTCACGAAATTACGGCAAACTTCCATAAAATAATGTTGACATGCTTGATTCCGTTTCGTGGCACACAAAAACAACATTAATGTTAATACAGACATCAAACTCCGCGGTTGAAGATAACAAATATATAACCCGTCACAAACTGCTTTTTTTCGAAGCATTTTAAATTCAGTTTTTCCAAAGTTGCTAAAATGCAATGTATCTTTTAACCACAAATCCCTCACACAATCCAGAATAACCAAGAAAAATCCTCTCAAAGAATTCAGCCTTTTAAATATATAATTTTTAATTAAATGCTTTGAATGGAACAGTGGGAATCAGGATGAGCTTTTATTCTGAGCGAAAGGAACTTGGCAACACCAAGACATCTTAGACAAGTGAGAGAAGGTCCTCTCAGGTCGGATGTAGGACACGAGGATGTAGGCTGAACTGTCCTAGTTTGTGATTTCCAGTTAAATTGGCCGAGAAAAATGTCATTAGTGAAAAAAGGCATGGCACCCCCCATGCCGGTCTCGCACATTTGACATTACCGCTTCGTTTCTAAAAATGCAGCGAACTGCGTTTACAATGGCTCCCTGCCGGCCACTTATGTTTTTCTGTCATGAGAAAGTCGTTACACTAATATACATTATGTTGTGTCACGTGACACCGTGTCACACATGCAGGGGTAGACATTCGTGTCCGGATTATCGTGGCATTTGCCGTTTGCCCTACATTTCTGTGCCACTGATGTTGAGCATGAAGCAAACATTTTAAACATATGGCTTCAAATTTTTGAGTTAATGAGCTCCCGACATACAGTAGCTGTTGTGAAAATTTGTACGTGTAGGTTACAAAATAATATTTGTCAAACGTGGTTAAAATTTGGACAAGACGTGTTCGTTTAAGAAAGCTCTGTAAATATTGCAGGAAACCGCGCAGTTTGAGAATATTTGATGGAGAAATTTATACCGTCGTCGTCGTCGTCGTCCTCCTCCTCCTCCTCATCCTCCTCCTCATCATCATCATCATCATCATCATCATCATCATCAAAACCTCGCACAGTTCTCGAGAAATAGAGTGTGACAAATAAGTTCAAACGGCAGAAAATCTAATATTTTTCCGAAACCAGCTAGGAAATCTACTAACAAAATTATTAGTACAATACATTAGTGATATCCACGAGTAACATTTTGTGCTGTTTCACGTCTTTTTGTAGAAAAAATAATGCAAATTTAAATTTTCTGGTAGTCTTCAAATTGAAAATATATACATAATTATAGTCTTAGTTAAATCAAGTCAGTGATATATTGAGTGGCTGTAGCAAATTTCACCAGTTTGATCCAATTCAATTTTGAGGCAATTTAAAACTATTTAAAACATTTCCCTTGGTCCGCAAATGGTTAAGAGAAAGTGCTTCTATGGCAAAAACAAAGTGGTAATATATATGCAAGCCATTAATTAAGCTTAATGAATAATTACTTATTCCCAATTTGGTTGCACTTCACGGGAATGCAGGGAACTGGTGACCATGGATAAAAAAAGCTCCTTTACACTTCGACCAGAAATGCTGTTGCCATGGCAACCAGGTAACAAGTGTCAGATTTCATGGCGATGTTAACATGGTCATCGTGGTTATCCAGCGAAGTGCTTTTCTTAAAAAGACATCAAACGAGAAAATCAAGGCAAATCTCTGTACAATGAATCGGAAAAATAAACTTGACGTTGTAAATGCCTACTTATATTTTTCCCCATCGTGATTACAATTTTAATTATTATCAAATTAACAGGAAGTTAAGAAAAAATATAAAATACAGAGGATGATTAAATATCAAGTCGAACTGTCGAGAAACTGCATAATTAGTCACTAAATCCCTTCCTCCTTCCAGATTTGAGATGACCGAGATTTCTTTTTTTCTCCCACATAGCAACAGTGGTTACCATGACCTATATTTTCCAGCAGAATGATCAAAGAACTCGGACGCTGAGGAAGAAAAAAAAACTTCTTGACGCTCTCAAGGTAACCGTAGCAACGCTTGGGAGCAACGGACGAATAATGGCACTCGAGAGTTAAATCAGAACTGGAAAGGTGAACTTCCCCGTTGATGCATTGTGGTACAGAAAGCCGTGTCTCCAAGACAGACCCGTCTTTCCAGCTGAGGAGGGAGGACACGTGTCACCTGATGACCGTCAGATGACACATGAAACGCCTCACTGTTCGTTTTCCTGGATCTTGCTACTCCATCTTCTCTCTTTCCCTCTCCCTCTCTCTCTTCTTTCTTTTACTTGGGTAGGCGGTTGTATGGGAAAGACTGTACGAGCTTGAGTTTCTCTCTCTCTCCTTGCCTGTATGTGAGAGAAAGAGAGAGAATGTGTATGAGAGAGAAAGAGAAGAAAAGAGCCGAGTTTGCTTGTGTGTGCACGCGTGCGCATGAGTGTATTTGTGCGTCTGTCGCAGCGGTTTATGTTGTTACGTACAACATATACATTGTCCCCAGTTTGAATATAAAGCTAAATTTACAGTCTTCAGCATTCACTGTTTTCACTTTCAGGGTTTAGATTATTTGCAGGTTTGACATCAATAATAAAATTGAATTTATTTGGGAAATGAGGGGGGTGAGGCGTTTAGCGCCTGCTGCAGAAAATTGCGGACGACGCAAGTAGATTAAACAAAATGTGAAGAAAAAATTAAAAAATTGACACTTTTGTTAAAAAAATACTGCTGCAGTTCCGTGTAGAGCATATAAAGTGTATTATTTAAATTTTGTGTGCATTGAATATGGTCAACTACATTAAACATAGATGGGGAGTCGGGAATTATTCGCGGGATTTTCACATTTGCGCTTCGAACACTCTTGAATACTGAGGGCCAGTTCATCCGCGAAGTCTCCATTTGAGTTTACACACGGTCAGACAGTGACATAGGAACCTGGGAAGGGGGGGGGCAGACTTCCCCTCAAAAAAGATACTGAGGAGGAAAAAATGTGAATGTCGTTCAGTGTCAGTATGAATTTTGTCCCTCCAAACCCAAGCGTCTTCCTACACCACTGTCACAAATCTGTTACAGGTATGGGATCCTGATCAGTGTGTACAATACACTCTTTGTGTACAATACAATGACACAGTAAACACTATTTCACGTGTAGTTATTGGCTGCTAAGTCGCCTTTTTGCTTTCAGTCCACATCGTTTATTTGAATATCTCTTTTCCAAGTCTGACATATTTGCCATGTAGTAGCCTGATTCGGCGTAAAATGCACGCGCTCGTGCTTATGTATATATTCATCCGGGTGAACGTGTGAGTGTAGGAAGTATTAGGAAATATGATCTAAAAACATAATGCGAGTGTCTGCTACAGGAAAATTGATCAAAGGGAGATAACAGCGGTCTCCCAGAACAACTGTCTTGACGCACTTCAATGCCCTTGAGTTTTGAGTTGAAACTTCCTACCTGCGGGGCAAAGATAGCTGCTGTTAAACTGCCTCAATTTTTTTTTAATTATTATTGTTTTACTGTTTTTGTTTGTGTTAATGTTACATGTTCTTTCATTCTATCGTTTGTACAGACAACATTATAGACTTGTCTGTACTTCTGTCAGTGTATGTTCAGTATCTTATCTAGAAGCTATCTGATGTTATAGCAATACTAATAGAAACATGTAAAGTCCATAAAGCTTATATCTTCTGAGCTATATTTTGTTGCAAGTATTACTGAATTTGTCCAATAACTTTCTTTTCCTATTTTCGCCTCCGGGACAGCTGGAAGTGAATGATTATGGGTTTTGTAGAGTGATGGTGTGAGTTGAAAGCCCCATATCTGTAAAGGAGGATATAGTGCATCCACAAAAATTAATCCTCAATAAATATAAAGAAAAATAAAAAGGTGTAGGGCTGTGAATGCTATTTTATTGTGACAGAGAAGTGCTTCCAGCCAGCGGTGATCTCGCACCAAGGGGTACAGCAGAAGTGGGAATTAAGCCCGAGTATCTGGAGAGCAAAAAAACTGCTCCCTGTGACGAGACCTGCATGCTAAGCTTTATGATTTTTACTGCAGTGTTTATTATGGGTCCCTTTGTAAAGTATATAGACACTACAGGCTTTCTATGTTTGACATTCTTTCCTGCCAATGAAGATGCTCCGGTTAAGAACACAGTTGCACTCTACACGAACAAACGAACCATACGCAGTCTAGAAGGATTCCTGTCAACAAAAGAAATGTACCAACAAAATAAGTTTATGATCGGACAAATCACGGACATGAAGGTAATTTTCAACTTTTCACACATTACCACACCCCATATTTATAAGATCATTATATAGCTATATCAGCTACAGACATTATGACAACATGCAATATGGAACTTAACCGATAACTTAATTATATTACATAATAAATTAGACCAGATTCTTAGGTCCTATCCGAGAAACTGATTAGCAGTTTGGACAATATCTTTAAACTAAATATGCATCAATTTTTTAGGTAAGCAAGGGGAGGTCTGCTGTTCTGACCACTAGTTCTCTCCCTTCCCTTATAATGTTAACTAAAAGCCCACACACAAATATATCGTCGGTCACACAAGATTTAAACAAAAAGACGAGAGTGTGTGATTATCATATATAATAAAATGAATTTCACTTTATATTAAATAAATAATAAGCAGGCTGATCTTTTATAGAGTGTCTTATATTACATGTATTAAATTCAATTTTATTGTTAAAGATCTCAGCAACTTTTGTTGTTGAGTGTTATTAACTTTAATGGCAGCTGCATCATCAAGATTCTTTCTTTTGGAAAAATAGTCTAATGCTAAACTTGAATCGTTGCTGCAAAACTTCTGAGTAATTTCGGGCCAGAATAGCTATGGTCAAATGTGTTCTGGAATGTATTCCAAATAAGAAAGTAAAATAATAAAATCAAAAAGCAAAAAATAATAATAAGCAAATAATAATAATAGAAATAATAATAATAAATGTGAAATGTGTAAAACGCATTCTCGAACTCCTAAGGAGGATGCTCTCAGCACTTAAGAACAAGAACGAAACATGGACAGCATACGAGTGACAGGAAAACAAACAAAGTAAATAACATATGAACTATAAAAGAATACACAACCGTACTAAGCGAAAAATAAAATCAAATAAAGAAAACACAAAGAAGAACCAAATTTGACATTGCGTGAATGGATATAATAGTTTTGTTGGGGAAGGAGAAGAAATTAATGCACTATAACATAATGGACTAAATTCAGATTTGTAAAGGATGACTTTGGCACCTCCATCCGTACATCCATTTATCTGCTCTTTGGCTTCGTATGCGCACGAGAAAAGCAATAACCCCCTCCCCCGACGCACGCACACACACTACAAATATCACACATACAGGTGTACAGTAGGCAAACAAAAGAGCAGACGATGCAGGAGCTCTCGTATTAATGGAGGTGCTAAAGTCAATATTTACAGGTCTACGCTCGCGTCTTTTTGCGTCAGTTATTCCCCTTGCATCTTGGCCACCCAAATATTATAGGAGGCACGGTAGCGCAATGGTACCGCACTTACGTGTCACCACAAAGAGCGCTTTGGGCTGCGTTCAGATTTCTTCTCTGGGTGTGGCACCTGTCCACAAGGCTTGTCGGGTGTAGAGACATTTTCCGTATCAACTCATCAGCCATTACATGTTGACGTTGCTACTTAGCAGCACAGAAAATAATCTAACCAGTATTTCCTTGTTGTTTTAACAGTAATAATGATGCTGTAGTGGAAGGAAAAAACGAATTTCATAACAAATCATGTGACCAAATATAGCAACAAATATGGCCACCATAATTGCCTCATTTGTTATGCACCAGCAGGTCATGAGTTGCTGAGAGTTTCTCGGAACTTTAGCAACCAGCAAACACATAGACAAAGATTTATATGCATCCATAATCGATGCCGCAGTGTTAAAAGTTTAATTGTTGTGGCTCATTGTAATGTTAAGAATATGTTAACCTCAACTTGTACCACTTGCAGACGTCCTTCACCTTGCTTCAGGCGTGACGTAGGGGGTTTTGGAGGGGATTCCCCTTTTCAATCGCCGTTGTCGAGTTTCGGTGCATGGCGTGATGAGAAGGTCACACAGCTAATGAAAGACGTGAATGTCAGTGTATGCACGCCCCGAAACACTTGAAATGCGACATTTACGACTGTAGGTGACATATACTGCTGTTGACATCACGAGACTGGCTATCCGCGTGATAAACTCATATATTAAAGTGACTGGCGCTACTCCAAGCTCCGCAATCCCGAACAAGTACACTCAGGCAAGCAGGAAGTATGTGCGTGGTGGTGGTGGTGAGGGGGAAGCACTTGACCTTTACCCAGGTCAAACGTGTTCACGATGGCTCATCGGTACTGCACGTTGCCGTACATGTATGTAGCTGTACAGCGGTGACCTGAAAAAGGACAGCAAGTCGTTGCTAGCGATAAGCCGCTGCACGAGGAAGTCGGCCATTTTTAATCAGCCTTTAAATCTTCTAAATCTTCCTTCTCTTTCCTGAGCCGGCATCCACAACCCCGACTCTGCGGCTTGCATGACAGTATTTGCATGGAGCATCAAATGATGCCCTTCCAGTCATATTGATTTTGCACCTGACGTTGTCACGTGTGCAGCTGTGTGTGCATCATGGCGGTGACCATGGAGACAATGTTGTGGTACAGGTGCTACCCACAGTCTCCATGAGACAGACAACAAAGTCTGGGCTCTGTTTTCCTTCATTGATTTTACGCCACATCAACTAAGTGAACTGACAACGGGGGATATTCTAGGCACGTTGTTGTGTTCCTTTATTGTTGTTTACAGGCAGTTGCCATTAGTAGCCTGTACTCACAGCAGTGCATATATTGTTGTAGATGTAGTCTGTGTGATTTGCACGTAGATAAGCTGGAACCTGTGTGCGTGGGTTGGTGGTGTTGACAGGCTGCCGAACGGCATAAGGACAATTATGACAATCAATAAGGAACGTGCAATGACGCAGTCTATTTTTAGACTGGGAAGTTGATTTGAAGGGTGGGAAATGCTCAAGTGTTTGAGAGTTAGAGGTGCTTATAGAATAATCACTTCTGCTAGCAACAGTGAAGGACAGGCTATGTGTGTGTGATTATACATAAGAACCACATACATTTCTATAGTTACTAAAGCTGATTTAAGAAGCTTATATCATTTACTCTGCTTAAGCCTCTTGAGAAATACATTACATCCGTTAACTGTTTATCATCCTGTAATTTTATGTGACCTCGCGCGTGCACACGCACACATGCCGCTTATCAGAAGGGAAACAGGCCGTCCTTGAACACTTGACAGCATCTTAGTCCATCAGGTTGCCTAGAACACGATGGCTCTAGGGTTTAAAACTGTCGAATAATCGTCCTTTGGGAGATTTACAGCTAGATATGACACCCAACAAACTATGACTAGATATGACACCCAACAAAATTTCTTTGCTTTCTGGACCAGCAATCCATAAAATGTTTCAAAATAAAACGTATCAAATTTTTATGACAGGTATATATAGTTTCCCCCACCTACATCATCGTTCTCAAATGACAGCCATGTTGGTTCTCTTGTCCTATTGTCTGTACACAATAGCTAATCATGTCTGCAACCGGGAAGCTTTTTTTTTAATGACACAGTCAGGCCAGGGTTTTTCACCGCCGGGGTATTTTGGCTCCGGTGTAGTGCGCGGGGTATCGTCACATGCTGGGACCTGCATGGCAAAGTTACCTGGCTGTTATACATCCGCCATGGTTCATCGGACCTGTTGTTAAAGCGCCCTGTAGCCTTGACGGCTTATCGAGGGTGGGGGCTGGTGACGTTGTTCTTTCACCTCAGACGTGTCGCTTGTCGATCGATACGCTTGCACAATGATCGAAGGATACCTGCCTCTCCCACTGATCTACTCAGACACGGCTTGTTTTGTAGAAACCTTTGGCTACATTCCATTTCTTGAAAAGCAAAGATGCCAAGCCCTGACAACCTTTATTCTGAGCACGAGCGTTTCTGGGAAAGGCTGCTTTTCGCCTTAACAGTAAACTTCCCCACAGCAGCACAGTATGAATACTCTGAAAGAAAGCAGGATCTGAGGTTGTCAAGAGAGTATGGAAAATTACTTCTGGTTTCGAATTTAAAAATAAACTTGGGTTTCACCCTTCCTATGTTTTCAGCAATGTCATATTTATTCTGCATTCCCCCCCCCCCCGGCAACTTTTTCACAAATAACAGAGGTATGCTTTCTGTTCCTGGTTCAATTAAACTGTGAAGTTTCTGTTTATATCTATACAGGTGGAAGTTCTTCACGAAAATATCCCTTTCAGCTTTGCAGGCATTTGGAAAACATCTCTTTTTTCACGGACCAACGGGGTGATTAAATACCGAAGTACTGCCTATGCTAAAAGACTTCCTTGACTTTAACAGTTTTTAAAGTAGTTATCTAAGCTAGCTGCAAGTGTTCAGGAACAACAGCTTAATATATAATTTATCATGTCTTATTTGATCATTTCTATTAAACATTGTTACAGTCTGTTAAAGGTTATCTCTTAGCCAATCAACTGGCTTCCGCTCCACAAAAGGTTTTGCCAAGAAAAACCGGATGAATGGTTAAGTGGTTTTAGGAGTGGTGACCCGGTCGGGACCAGAGAAAATAAATAATATTCTCAAAGGTTCGTGCCAAGCTCGTGTACCAACACTTTACTTCCTTGTTGTTCTCGTTGCTAAGTTACTGCAACGAACAAGAACAGGACTGTCACAACAGCGACTCGGAACCAAGCAGGTTTCCATACTTTCTTTGGAAACTCCAACAGAGGTCATATCTAACAATGTTTAGCATTAACCGAATGAACAATGTGTCGAAACTAGATATGTTTCTTTCCCTAGGTGTAACACATCTTTCCTGGGACCGTAGTTGTGAAATGAGGTACAATATTGCACCTAGTAAAGTTTAGAAAATAAGGGCGAGAGTCTCGGCTCCGTAGTTGCAAAGTAGTGTGAGGATCCCCACAAACACTGCTTTTTAATACATTAGCTTTCGGCTCAATTACAGTCCCATTGGAAACGGTATGTCTTTGGGGCTTTATTATAACTGTGGACACAAGTCACGTCCCTGAGTTCTCTGTATTACCCCGGGGCAACGACTTACTCTCGCATTATACAACTAAGGCCCCGGGCTTGATAAAGCGAAACAGTAATAAGGCTATATGTTCGATTTTGTATCTGCAGTCTGTTACAGATTGTAAGGGTCTTGTAGATGCACATTATGTATATTACATCTGAAATTTTGCCAGTTACACTTTCGCAAAAGTTCATGTGTAGCACTCAAGTTCGCATTTTCTCTCCCCTAACGTACTAAGCATTTAAAAAAAGGGAATATTGACAGCTTTCTCACTCTATCAGGGCGGAATTTTTGTTCGACAATGGACAGAAAACAAAGAATAGCGTATTATATTTCAGTGAATGTTGTAAGACACACAACACATAACCATAACCAAAGATGCTGAGGCTTACACGAGACTTCACAAACCCTTGCATGTTTTCTCAAAGGTGATAGATGCAAGTGCTCCAAGAGAAAAAAGTGGTTTCTTGTGGTCCCGAGACAAAGAACATTTGCACGAAAAAATTCAAGGAAAAATCTGGATTTTCACTGTCTTTCCTTTGGTATCATTTCCCCTGAAAGTACAGTTATCATGTTTCTTCTAAGCAGCTAGGGAAGTAGGACGACTGATATAAAGAGACCTGTGCCCTGATTGTTGTCTGCCCCAGCTACTCGGCCACCCAGTACAAGGAACCAGCCATCGAGATAATATTTTTTCCTCTTAAAAAGGAAGATGATTACTCATGTCATGGGATTCCTTCTAGCTCAGTTGGTACCAACGCCGTGGCGATAGTTCTTGCTTTCTCGAACACTGCTGTAAACGACGGGAACCAGGAAGTTAAACTACAAGGATATCTGTTTTTATCCACCTTTTTCAATGCTCAGAGGTCAACAACGAACAAACATCGCAGGTGTGGCGTAGGTCAGCGAGTTGGCGTCTTGTAAAATACCATACAAGTACAGAAACACTAAGCCATGCAAGGGGATTGTGCACCTTGGTAGGTCAAGGGTCTTGCATTTTGTGAAACAAGTATGTTAGCAGGACCTGTACAGATTGTAACTGAGGGTTTTTTTTAATTCCTTGTTCTCCGGTTGTCAACTGTGCACAAGCTCGAAAAGAGGGCATTGGCAAACAACAGAAAACAGAAACAACAGAAAAAAAGACAGGCTTCGCATTGTCCTGTCCTTATCATCGTAAAAATTTAGCGATGTTTTCTTTGTATCATTCTTGCGCATTTGCCTCCAATCTCCCATGACCTATTTTCCATAAGAGATAAAATAAATCTCTCAAAGCTTGAATTTTATGTCTGGCTGTTGGCTGAAGAAACTGAGGAGTTTCGGCTGTGAAGTGTCTGCCTGTCCAGATAACAAGAGTCGCCATCTTGGTAGCTGACCAAAAGTTTGACATTGAATTTGGCTGTCCTGATACTCCTTACTACAATTTCCAATGATTTTAGGCGATAAGGATATGAAATATTTAAAATGAAAATCCCTAAATACAAATGTTAATTTACTTTGAACATATAAATCCACCAGCATGTTCATCACATATTTTGGAGAGCCGGACTACCTCGAAAAAGCGTCTAACGATGTCGGGACCCTTTCACGATCCGTTATGCTGAAACACTTTTGTACTGTAGTTTTGATGTCGCTGAATAATCGTCGCGTTTTCATTCATAGAACATGAATCTGGGATAATGATGATGCATCTTATACACGTGTTCAAAACCCGCTTGCGACCTGACTTAGCAAGGGCAAATGTAAAGTGAAATTCTGGCAATTCAACCGGTTACTGCAGGTTTCATCATGATGATGATGGACTAGAAAACTTCAACAAATAATTAATGCGAGCGTCAGTTTAAGGCGGTTATGTAAATGACCTGTAGCGCGTGTATATAGAGACATTGCGCTATGGCCATGTCTAAAAGTCAATAGGCTGGCACTAGGGTCGCTATGCGCATGTTCAAGAGGTCCTAGTTCCACTTATTACTTTGAGTGCAGGTCAAGGAAAATCAATGAGGGACATTCATGAGCTGGAGAGCAATTTATTTTTACGACTTACGTCAATAAGAATGCCATTGAGCTTATCTAAGCTTACTTGTGGCACCAAATCCATTTTATCTCAGGTGTAGCATACCCTAGTCATACAGTACTTATGATGTATAACATTTTGAATGTAAGTGCTATCACCTGTTCAGACACGTTTTGTAGAACACCTGTAGATCTTATACTTTTTTATCCACAGACCTTTAGTAAATACTGTGAATGCTCAGGTAAGCACAGGCAGGTGGCAGGAGCGAGGGGTTAAGGGCTGGCGTGATATAGTTTGTGACCAAGATAGCATAGCAATCTCTGTTATATTGCTTATGCTGGCGCAAGTGACCCCCACAGGTGAAAATCGTGTTTGGATTCAGCCGCATATCGTGCTTTAAATTCATTGCATAGAATGTTATCGACAAGTACTCAATTTCGAGAGAAGGTGTTCATGAATAGGAGAACTATTTTTACGATTTCCGTCACCGGGGCTTAGCTTATCTGAACTCCTTTGTCGCACCCCTAAGTCATTTGATCTCTGATATGACATAGCATACATACCGTGAACAGGTAATTCTACTCTAAGATCTGAGGAAGGGTCATATTCAATCAACCAACAGGTTATTTGAGGTTATCTGACATAATAAACTACAATAGGTACTAATAAACTTGAATCCCTGTAACTGTTCGTGCTCGACTGCTTCAAGAGAAGATGCGAAGCGTGTTTGAACACATCCGTCTGTTATTTCTCCGCGCGTCATGCATTAATTAATTAATCCACGTTAGGCAAAGTTAATGGTTAGGAGACTTGTTTTAAATTTGACTTAATGTGCCTTTCATGTCAGAATCGGCAGCTGGAGAAAAACCCCATTTCTTTCTCATATCAGTGTTCAAATGTATTCATCGGGACAGTGGATGGTGAATGCAAAAAATAAGATGTTTGAGACGAAATATAAAGCCGGAGACACCATGTTTTCCCTGCGAAACATATGGCGACAACTGTTGTATACTATAGCTTGTTTTCAATGAAATTGCACTTATTGGGTTAGTGTTCTCCTTCAAGTGACCCCAGGTCACAAAACATCAAATTCCAGGATTTTAAAGGGTTTCATTTGCTTTATCTAATTTATTTTCTAACGATTTTTCTCAGTGTAACCAAAACGTCAGTCCCTGATGGATACGCAGGGTGGGCTAGTCGTACAAGAACACAACAGAGATGGAAATTGCCACACAACTGTAGATTTTATTCAGTGTTTCACTCGGCAGCTGGCCTTCCGTCTCTCCAATCTCACTTTCAAACAAAAAAGCCTCTATCAGCCCTAAAGCTACACTACTTATTCTATCTCCATCAACGTTCCAGAACCATCCACCCCCTTTTCCTATGGTTTCGTCACGACATTTCTCAGCCCCCGTGGTGCCAGTGGACACCCCCACCTTGCCCTATCTGGTCATCGTCTCCCCAAGTGGCTCAGGCAACTTGGTAACTTCCAGTGTAACAATAAGTCCTGTCGCCAGTAGCAGCGGGTGGACAGTTCAAGGCTGGTTATTACCTAGGAAGCCAGCGTGAGAAAGGAGCTGTTCGAACCCTACCCTCTACAAACAAAGACATAACTTAGTACACTACTAGAGTGCTACATCAGCATCGGTCACACTGCCCTTTAACTTCTAAAACAAAAACACCACATATCTGAGTTAAAATAGTTGTTTATAGACTTATAAGTCAATGGCACAATACATGGGGCAAAGCTTGAACAAATATGTAAACCACAATACAGTAGCTAAGTGGCTGATGCCTGGTACGCGTGCGCTCACGGGCGCTCACGCACGTTTCGCTCTGGTACGGCCCGCGCGCGCGCGCACGCGTTGCGGAACGCAGGGAAGCCCGCATTCTTATTTATTACATTTTAGAGAGGAGACACTGTCATATAGTTTGTTCACTTCATTTGGATGCACAATGGTAGCAGGTGGTCAACCATCGATTCATCGTTTAAAACAGATCCTGTGGCTGATTTCTTTGATGGAAATATTAGGAGGTAAGTGAAAAATCCAAAAAGTTATATTAAAAAGTTTGATATTAGCTGTTGTAAGCAACAACTATTCATGTTGCTGGTTTTACTCAATCTTACCTATACACGTCCATGGTCTTACATTACACCTCAAGCACTATTTTATCAGCTTTATTTTATGATGTATTATATTTTTTTAAAGTTTATTATGCTAGAATTATTGTTTTAGCGCTAACAAAGAGCAAAGTCATGGTAAACACCAATTTAACAGGCCAACAAAGCAGAGATCTAAATGAACAGAGTACATCTCAGGGAAGTGAACAGCTTTGATTACTTAGGCCCTAGCAGCATTGAAAATAGGTCCCATATGGGTCCCATAAAGATTGTCCCATATGATCTCGAAAATGCGGTTCTGACTGGATCTCCTAATACAAGCAACTACTTTTAGCCAATGGCAGACGTGCACAGCCACCGCGGCCGCCATTTTAAAATTTTTGTTTCAATTCGCCATTTTGTTCTCCAGCAGCTGAGCGGAAATTTAAGTGTTCTCCAGGATCAATTGCAAGCAGCATTCGACTGTTCGACAATACAGTACGTTTTTCTAACTTATACATACTCTAAGGTAAATATACTAGTTATTTATTCATTCCAATAATGTCCAAATTCAATGCAGAATACCACGCTCAGAGAAGAAGAATTAGAGCACAAGTTAAGAAATACACGAAAGCAATAAATGCAGAAGTTTTCCAGAAAGAAGTCACGGCAGGCTCAGCAGTTCTGAACCCTAACAATTTGATAATTCTTTAGTCGTAATTAATGATGCAGAGAATTCGGAGCTGTCAGAATTTCCTCCAATAACTTCCCAGCCTGCAAGAGTTCATCGGGCCCGTTTCGGGCTGAGAAATGGGGCCGTTAAGGGAAGTTACACTCCCAGCCCGCCGTATTATGGGAGCCTAAAGTGCATCGCCCCTTGCGGTTTGGGAGAAATAACTCCTCAGCCCTTCAAAGCCCCACCCTAAAAACACCTCGCAGCCCTTCCATAGTCCTCAGCCCTCCATAGCCCCACCCTAAAAACACCTCGCAGCCCTTCCATAATCCCTCAGCCCTCCATAGCCCCACCCTAAAAACACCTCGCAGCCCTTCCATAATCCCTCAGCCCTCCATAGCCCCACCCTAAAAACACCTCACAGCCCTTCCATAGTCCCTCAGCCCTCCAAAGCCCCAACCTAAAAACACCTCATAGCCCTTCAAAGCCCCTCTCAGCCCTCCAAAGCCCCATCCTAAAAAACACCTTTCAGCCCTTCAAAGCACTTGGTAAATACCAGCAGACAAAAAATAGACATGATTCAACAATTTATTAAATACAAGCAGATACAAAAGGTTTTCATATTAATTTACAACAAAGAATTTTTCACAAATGCCTGACAAAAATAATTCATTGCAATTTATCATATACATATACAAGCAAAAAAAAAAAAATATAGTTTTAATATTATTACAACAAAGAATTGTCTTCAAAAACTTCAGGCTAATTGTTGCGAATACCTGACCCCCCAAAAAAGAATTAAAAAAAATCATTACAATCTTCAAAACAATTTATCATATACAAGCAAAAAATATACATGGTTTTAACATTATTTTCAACCAAGAATTTGAGTCTTTACAGTCTTCAGGCTAGTTGTCGCGAATACCTGACCAAAAGAAAAAAAATGAAAAAAATCATTACAATCTTCAAAACATATCATATACAAGCAAGCAAAAAATATACATGGTTTTAACATTTATTTACAACAAAGAATTTGAGTCTTTAAAGTCTTCAGGCTAAGTTGTCGGAATACCTGACCAAAAAAAACAAAAATCCTTACAATCTTCAAAACAATGTACTATATACAACACAAAAAGGAGAGAAGAAATTTATTATATACAAGCCAAAACTAAACATGTTTTAACATTTATTTACAACAAAGAATTTGAGTCTTCAAAGTCTTCAGGCTAGTTGTTGCGAAAAAAGCTTAAATTAGATTTCACAACAGCCACTTTCCCCCTAAATTCTCTACACACAGATTCCTCTTCCAGCCTATCAAATTTCTCACCTGAAACATGGGATTGCTGCTGGAGTCATTCCTTGTTCACTACATTTCGTAACTGATCCATATGTGGAGCAAGCTTCGAAACATTCTCTGTGCTCCTCAACAGCATGACCCATCTGCAATCAAAAATATTAGTCCTTTAATGATAAGCAAAAACAAGGCATTTCAATTATATTCACTTCTTACCGATGTGCCATTCAGTTGAAGTAAACGTATTTCTGTTTCTTACTATTTGAGCTTTAAAGCAGCTAGGAGGCAACAGGAAGTTGATGGCCAACACCACTTATGTAAATAGATTCATGTAGGCTTGCTTCTAGTTTTGATTACTGTTTGTGATTAGAAAGGAAAACTAATAAGAGGTAGAATCACTAAACCATATCACATCAAAGCAGTTGCACTTGTAAACAGGTGTACAACATGCAGAATTACCAAACAGGGTAATAGGCAGGTTAACTTTCTCATAAACAAATCATGAATGATAAAGCCATGCTTACATTGATAAATTAAACACATGCATGGTTATTTTCTTTGATTTCTTACTTCACTGACCATCAATGGCTTTGTCCTTGGACTTGTTCCTCCATTCTTGCCTGTTACTTCCAAACTATTTGTAAGCAGTGGCAGATATAATATCCCAGGCTGCTGCTGTGCACAAAGGAAATTGTGATGGTTAAAAGTCAAATACAAATGTTTCATTGTAACTACAGTCTATCTTCAGGGTCATATGCAACCCAAACAGGAAAACATATTGACTTGCAAAAACAAAGCAAAAAACATCAAGTATGCTCTCAGTATCCCAAACCTTGCCTACATAACTAGCACCACAATTCTACCTGCCTGCCCCACTATTTCTTCAAAGAAGCATTTTGACTAAAAAGCCTGCTCTGTAACAATTATCTCATTATGAGTAGCAACATCTTTCATGTATTGATGAAATGTCAGTAGTTTTCAGTGTATGGTTAGATATGCTATCACTCTCTCTTACATATTATATGTAAAGTTTTCAATCTACTTGAACAGAACATTAAAATGGAAAAATTAAAATTTGACAAGCTATCAAGTGACAGGACACTTAAATGAAAGTGGAGCATTTATCTTGTGAGACTGACTTATAGCTAAACCCAGTCAGATCACTGCAGAATCTCTCTCCTTGCAAAATAACGTACTTTAAGCTCACATAATAAAAAAGTAGCAATTTAAGAAGCCACTTCAAAACACTTACTGGTACAGCAATAATCCTGTTTCATATGCAGAGTGATGAAATATTTTAGTTCTTCTTTTATAATTCCACTCATTCAGATTGAATAACCAGTCTCGTCATATACCATGTCAGCTGATTTTCTTAAAACCCTTCCAGGATCTTGAATATCCCTACACAAAATAAAGTAAAGCATCCTACACGTTAATTTAATGGCATTGTCACAACTCTTCATGAAAAAACCTCTATTATAATTACTGTTATCTTATCACGTGTGTGCACATTTATGCAGAAACAATCTGCAGCCTGCGTTGTCTCTTTTCTAATATATATCCTACATTGCCCAAAGATTACTTGAAGTTATCACTAAAGTTTCAAATAGATGAAATTTAAGCTAATGAGCTAATTGGTTTGGTTGTGTTTACATTGTGTTTAACTAAACTGTAACTGTGGTCAGTCTTCATGTTTGCAATAATGTACAACAGCTTTACAACAATGTTATTTTATATATTATAATTGCAGAATAATTGTCTCGTTTACTGAGTATTCTACGTAATTACCATCCATCTCTCCCCAAGCATCCCAGAACATTGTTGAAAACCCCCCAAAAGTTAAACATTAGATCTGTAGAAAATAGTTCTGAATATTATTTTCACTTTGGATTTAAAGAATCTCTGTCTAAATCTAGTCTGGTTGGATTATCAGAAAAGTACGTTCTTAAGAAAGATTAAGGTAAGACTGTTCCACTTCAACACATTTTGATCTGTCATTATCAATTTGAATTGTTCTTCTGTCTTGTTTAGTTACTTTTTAATAATTTCTTGAAAAGGGGGTAAATTCATGGGTACAGGGGGGGGCCTTTAGGAGGGAAAGAAATGTACTGGGCTGTGTTGTGTTTAACACCTGCATTTGAACTATCATTGCAAATATGCTGTACACATACATATTTTATTTATGCTTGCTTTACACATTTAACAGTGATGTTTACAAAGAGATAGGCTTTGCATATTTAGGATAAAATGCCTACAAACTGCATGTTGTTTCAGCAGATGGCCTATTCCATGGTGAGTTTTTGGAAGAAGCAGAAGGTTTAAAGGGGCCAGTAGCTGTAATTCCAGACAGCTGGCTGCTAGCATTTTTAAAGATTCCAGTGGTCGCAGGATGTGCAACTGGCCATCAAAATCTGCAAGCTTCATTATTAAACACCAGATTCCTCATGGCCCATACATCCAGTTCGCCTGCACAAGTCATTAAGTAAGTGCAATTTTTTAATTCATAATTAATTTATACCAGAAAGAAAATTTATGAAGCATGTGAGCATTAATTGTCAAAATGACTGCTATACCATTATGTACTGCAGGACAAAGGAAGGAGATAAAAAGATGATATCTGGACTGTTGGAACAAGTAACAGGTACTGTAACTTTGGTTATTATGCTGCACTATAAAAGTGTAGTATTGTTAAAGGGAAATTTATGATATACTTTTGGTCTGGATTGGTGAAATTTAATAAAGTTTTTAAACAACATATCAACAGCTTATAGTTTTAAATTTAGTGAGCTAAATAAGTTTATGCAAATATATTCATTTGACACAGGGATGCACAGCTAACAGACAGCGAAGGAGAAAAGAATGCCGAGGAATCACTATGTGATGACCATTCAATGCAGCAGTGTCCACTACCATTTCCATACTCTCTGCCGCCAGTAGTTGTCAGCCCTAGGGTGTCCCCAAGTAGCAGCTATCGACAAAGTACTATTTCACCTTTGCCTTCACATCTCCAACACTCATTCTCAGGTTTTCATCCTGCCAGCATAGGGACCCACAACCCCTTGGAAGGTAATTTGAAGTCATTTTGTTTCTAATCATTTTAAAAGTTTGTTTTTTCTTACTCTCGGCCAAGACTTATTAACAGTGTTTTTGTGAAATATAGCCAGAAGTGGAAAATCCCAACCTTCTTTTGGCATAGTGAAAAAAAAAAGGAAATAAATATGGATCAGATATCAAATAGATATATGACAAATAGGAAAAGCAACCAAGAGTAGTTATATTTTCCAAGCATTGTGAATTATAGCGAAGCCAGCAAAGATGACATCTTATATGTTTTCTGCTATTGTGTTCGTTAGTTTCAGCTCAACTAGAGAAACTTGGGACAGCAGCAACTGTCTTTTCTGGAAGCGATGAGAGATGATATAAAAGATGTGAAAAGGAGGCTTCAAGGATGGAGAAACAACACCAGGAAAAGGAGGTGACAGGAGGAAAACTGCCAGAGGGGTTCCAGTTTCCCTTATAATCTTCAGAGGATGTTGACCATCTGGAGTGGGATTGGAAGACTGACCCTGGAAAACGGACACACTTGGTATGTGCTGTATTCTGATTTGTTAGTAGGAGGAGTCAAATCTATTTCTGCTATTCCCTTTGAAGGTTTTTATAGCATTTTATTTTATAGAACAAATGACATGTCTGCAGTACTAAAAAGTAACAAAGGCATTGTTATGTTGGCATGGATTACAGCTGATAATAAATTTTCTGTAACAACTTCAGCTTGGTTACAGAGAGAAATGGGAAATTTCCTTAATGGTTTTCATCCATATTTTGGTTTTATAATACTAGTTCTCATAACATGTATCGTGATACTGCCCACAGCAACTTTTATTTTAAAAAATGATGTATGCTTATTATTGTCTGTTTCCAGGAATGCCATTTGACGATGGGTGGAATATTCACTTTAAAGCATGTGGTGAGGAGCATACTATCTGTGCTATTGTCAACTGACTCAGCCCAGTGTTACAACTTCAATGGTCTGAAAGAGAAGAAGGGACTCAAGAACCACTCCTTTATTTTACAAACAGTTCAGGGTAAGGATTTAAATATTTGACTGTATTTTCATGAGATTAAAAAAAACATTACAGGGAAACAACTCTAGCCTGGCAAACTTTTCCTACCTCATTTCATTGTGATCCAATTACATTGGAAAATAAAAAATATGGACACATGTTTATGCAGTCTAGTCCTTTAATCAGCTGGTTAACGCTGTGTAGAAAGGAATGAACACAATAATTGATAGACATCTTTACGTTTCGCATGTATTGGGATTTTTAAAAAAATCAGTATATGTCCAGAGTTTGTGTGCCTAAAGAAATTCGAATGCAGTTCCACTTGTACCTTTCTGATTATAACACTTAAAATTGTTATGGCACTTTACATATCTATATGATTTGCTTGTTTTCTTCCTTTTTTTTTCTCATTATATTCTGGATTTTAGGGTCGGTGACCTGCAATTAAGTGATTACTTTTTATGCGGACCTCATATTCTTATATTTGTTCTATTTTTAGATGCTGCAAGAAAAAGTTATCCTGAAGCTACAGATGCTGACCTGCAGGTGTATACATCAATTTGGTTAGCTGGTGCTCGGGATCGAGAGAATAGCAGAAGGGAAGGGCCTGAGCACAGCCTGTACAAGTCAGTAAATTGTTATGGGGTGGACGACGAGTAAAGCTGTACAACTTTACCTGCAGAAAAAAAGACTGTTAGGTTTTTAACGATATTTTTTTTTTATCAGCTATTTATAAAAGTACAAGTTTTAAATTTGCATATTTTTTTTAAATGGTTGTAGTTAATACCAGAAGCTGCAATCCAGCCTGGAACCGTTTATATTTAATCTCGTGGATTTTATTTATTATAAGAAATGTCTGTTGAAGCTTAAATCACTCCCTTTTGAAAGCAATTCAGTTCATGCTCATCATTTGATATATTGTAATAGATCTTTGAACCTTTTCTTTGGGAAAAATCTAATTAATGTAAAACTGCAATTTAATTTTAATGGTTTTGTCAGTGGATACTTGTTTTTGCTTCTTCTACAACTCATAATCAAATAACGAGTGTTGCATTAACATGTCATGAGGAAACATTTTTTATGCATTTAAATGGGACAATGCTTCACAATTGTTGTATATTTAAAATTATTTTTTTAATGACCTTGCTTTTTATCCTTATTTTCACAGACATTTTAACTTCAATAAACGTCAGTAAAAGACAATTCATGTTTTTTTTTTTTTTGTGTAATATTTTGTATTTTTTGTGCACTTTTTTGCTGATTAATTAATGTAATCATGGCAAAACACTCCGTATTAATCCATTTGTTTGGCATTTATAAGGTTATTTTGATGTATTTGATATTATTGGTATTTTTACATTGTTGTAAATCAGGATATGTCAAAATACCTAAAAATACCAATAATATCATCAAGAATTCAACTGGGATTTATCTGGGATCTACCTTTTTTTTTTACACGGAAAAACACATATGGGTCCCATGCTTTGCCAGCTTTCATTTTCGGCATGGGACCCATATGGGTTTGGCAGATGAATCCTGGGTAAATCCCATATGGGTCCCATATGGGATCCTCTTTCAATGCTACTAGGGGGAGCCTTCGTTTCCAAAGAGGACAGCTGCATGACAAATACCTGTATCAGGATCACAACAGCAATAGCAGCCAGATGAGCACCTTGGTATTCACAGATCTGTGTCTAACTCTGTGCCTTGAAGTGCACTCGCCAGCGAGCTGAAGGTATCTGGAGGAAGACTGGACTCACCGTACACAAAGAGATTTATAAGGCGGCAAAGAAAAACATTTACAAGGCTAAAGCATCATATCTTCAGGCCCAAATAATTAATTGCACCTCCTCCAAGAAGCTATTTCACATTTGCAATCAAATGACTGGACTTCACCACTCCCCACTTCCTACCCTGCTCCACAGCTGCTGCAAGTTTTTAGTGATTGCTTCACCAGCAAGATATCTGACATTCGATCAACCCTAAACTCAATGTCTGTGCCTGACAGCATCTTTTGTGATCTCCTGGAGTGCTGTCCGACCAAGTTTTGACCAGTCTCTGAGGCTGATGTGAAAGCGATTATTCTAAAAACTAAGCCAACAACTTACTAGTTGGATCTAATGCCTACAACAGGGCTTCTGCTAAGGCTAAATTCTTTGGGGTCCCAGGGACCCCTTCTTCAGATTTCTAAGGGGTCCCAGGCTAGCTCTAAGGGGTCCCATTACAAAGCTGGAAAAAAACCCCAACAAATCAACTACTTTGTTCAACTGCCTTTCAGACACACAAAGGACTGTAATGTCTGGTCAGAAACGGTGAGATTTCTGTGCCATGAAGTCTGTGCAAGCATCTGTGATGAGCGTATGCTCACTGTACTTGGGGTGCTCACTTTCTTTCCGTTTCTGAGACGATGATTTTAACTATGCTGTCAACGACATCTTGCAAATAGGTTAATGGAATTCTTCCCGGTAAGGGAAAAAACTCAGTGCAGGGGAAGTAACTCTCACCTTGTGGCAGACGACAACACTAGATTGGGCTACGATGTCAGACACTACACTTACCCGACTTTGTATCTGTTCTTCGCCCAAATTTGAAGGGGTCCCCTGGGATCCCATTGACGAAAATTGAAGGGGTCCTCCGAACTTTTAATGCATACTGTACGCAATTTTTTGCGTAAGCAGAAGCCCTGCTACAAGCCTTGTTGAGTGCTTAGATATTTTACTTCATGCCATCACAAATATTGTAAATGTCAGTTTGTCAACACGTGTGATCCCATCTTTATTTAAAAATGCCCTGGTGTAGCCACTCTTTAAGAAATCCATGATTGACATCAATGCGTTGAACAACTATTTCCCGGTTTCCAACTTGTCTTTTCTCTCCAAGATCATGGAGAAAGTAATTTTGACACAGCTCTGGGCCTACTTACAAGAGCACCATCTCATCCCACTAGCTCAGTCAGCATACAGACCTTTTCACAGCACTGAGACTACTCTGAATAAAGTAACCACAGACATATTATAAGCCCTTGACAGTGATGATATTTCTGTTAGGCCAGTCTGTTGCATTCGACACTGTAGTCAATTCTTCCATCCCTCATATGATGTCCATGTCTCATTTTTGTTTGAAGCGCTAAGATCATAATCCTTAAGAGTGTGAGTATGCCCTATATGGATCTTCATTTATTATTATTAAACTGGATTTGGCACAACAGCTTTGGGTTTACAGTCAAGTATAGGCTGTGCAAGTCATTCATGTGTCATAGTTTCCATCCTGCTGATGGACACAACATGTGGACTCTCTAAAACTGAAAAACAAATCCAGGCATCCGAGACATTGCAAAACTAACGATATGGAGCATGGTCATCAACCTAGTGGGACACAAAAAGCCTCTTTCCACAAACTCTTCTCTGAAACAACACAGACTGAAACTGTATGGCAAACATGAAGGATGGGCTGGTCATTTCGTGCTGAACCTAAAATAATTAGAAAGGAAAAAAGGTTGTCCCTTAACCATTTTTTTAGGTTGTTGAGGTATTAGAAATGTCACTTTTTTTGATGCCAACCTTTTGCACCACAAGTATTGAACATGTGTGCCTTTTGATTTTAACTCTAGTGCTCTAACTATTCAACTATATGCTTACCCTAAGAACTTGCTCACTATCACTCGAGATGAGCGTGAGTGGTAAGCCTTGTTAGCTGCATCTAGCTAGGTCTCTCCAACCCTGCCAGATATTGGTGGGCTACACTGTTATTCAACTAGTACCAGTCAAGAAATGAATGATCATGATGATATTTAGCTAGTCTACTTTATTTCTTGTTACTCCTTGAGGAGCATAGGACCACAACAACACCTCCCCAGCGGGCCCATGTGGTTCAAACATCCTTTACCTTGCTCTCTTCTGTTCTTTTCCAAGTGTATATTTTTGTGTGGGAGCACAGTGCCACCTATGACATGGTCGTTGAAAGCGCAGAAGTCTGTGAAGAGCTCCTCGTTTTCATTGCAGTTGTCGACGTCATGTCTTCCCATGTCTTCCCCATTGGTGTTATCATCTCCCACTTTGGCATTTAGGTCTCCCATAATGATCTTTAGATCTCTTCTTGGTGTGCGGTCAAGTGGAGACTGAAGGAGGCTGTAGAATTCTTCTTTATCCTCTTCATCTGCTGTATTTGTTGGTGCATAGCATTGGATGATGGTGATTTTCCTTCCTTAATCGGTGAATCTTGATGACATGACCTGTGGCGAGACTTCATTGCCTCTATTGACATCAGCAGTGCTACTCCCTGGATATAATCATGGTCCAGGTCTTTCTAGCCAGAGTAAATAATGGTTTCTCCTGATGTTAGTCTGGTCTGGCCACTTCCATTCCATCTGGTTTCTCTTAACCCAAGAACCCTGATGTATTTTCTCATTTTGCTTGCCACTTGAGCTGACTTGCCACTTTCATATGCTGACTTGCCACTTTCATAGAGGGTTCTGATGTTCCTGGTCCCTATCCTGGTTCTTGTCTTGGTCGTCAAAAGGTGAATCAGCAAGCTGGCTCCCCTAAAGCTTTCACCAGCATGCATCATAAGCTCTTCTAGAGAGGAATCTTCCCAACCAGGTCTTTGTTGTAACAGCTTTTTTTTTTTAACATGAGTGGGTTGTTAGTGTAAAGCAAAACCCCTAACCAGGGTGCAACATTTTAGTCTGGCCTCTACCCTGACAGACCTGTTCTGCTTGGTTAGACCTACCAGGAGCACAAGGCTCCTTCTGACATAGCTCTGTGGATAGACAAGGCATTCAAGCCACCACACTACTACAAGGTAAGTTACACTGACTTGTGGACCACGATGATGATTCATTCATTTGCATTTGTTTTTCTTTCTTATTCTTCTCAAAACAGAGTTACTTTCAGACTTAGAGTTTTAATGACATTAAATTTACATTTTTGTAGGAAAAGGAGGGAATTCGGAAGATGTTACTACAAATTGTCCTGCACGACCATTTGTGGAGGGGAAAGTCATCAACATCACCTGCGACATCAACCAGACCAGTATTTCAAATGCAGGCTGCTTCATTCCACCTACAAAGCTTGACTTCAAAGTGGTAGTTACTGCTGTGCCATTCATTTTGTGTTCCCCTGATTATCCTCCTCCATCTTGTGCACAAAACTTAACAGAAGGAGCATGCTTTTGTGCACATCAAAATGGTGATATATATACATATCAGTACAATTTCATTGCAAATGCTGGTTACCAAGGAGGAAATATAACATGTGACATCTGTGCATTACCTACAACAAGTCCAACTAAGAAGACCAGTGAAAACTGTACAAATATCTTTATTGGTATGTATGTATGATATACAGCAAAACTATAACAGTTCAGTTATTTAAATACTCATGCACATTGCCATATTATCATTATTCACTAAATTCACAAAACCAAAACTGGAAAGCTGAACATGGAGGTATCAAGAACTGTCAACCACTCTAAGGAACTACTGGATTAAAAGGATTTTCTGTACAGATACCTTGACATGATATTTCTTTCACAGCATCATAATGGGCTGAACTAAATGAACACTGAGTGCATGTAAAGTCTCCTTTATTTGAAATATATAAAAAAATTGTAGTTGCTGATAATAAGCAGAAGGGCAAAGGAAAGTATGATTGATGCATCAAATTAAGAAAAAATGGGACAACATTTACTGAAGTCAGTTACTGTCATTTGAAATTTTTGTTTTTAAAAAGTACACAACCATAGCAACTGCCTTATGGGGTATGTATGCACTTATACATGTTTGTACTTGTCTCTGTGCACTGGATGTCTACTTAATCTGCTTCTGTTTTTGTTCATATGATTGACAGTAACCTCCAATAACCTTCTTTTTCAGAAACAACCACTGCAGCAACAACCACTAAAACAACAGGTATAGGGCATTTTGTCACTTTTTATAGTACATTACATTGTTTGCAAAGGATATCATGTTTTTATCAATGAAAATGCCAGTGATGCACATATATCTCTTCATTTTCTTTTAATAACATTTCTGAATATCTGAACAGTTGTGGAATGTTTGATAATCCACTACGGCATTCCACCTAAGCTCATAAACATCATTCAGGCGTTGTACAAAGACTCATCCTGCCAAGTTATTCACAACGGCAAAGTCTTTAAACCTTTCGTAATGAAGACCAGTGTAAGACAGGGTTGCATATTATCACCCACAATCTTCCTGATGGTCATAGACTGGATTTTGCGCAAGACAACCCAAGACAACAACACCGGTATCCAGTGGACCTTCACCAAACAGCTCGAGGACCTTGACTTTGCAGATGACATTAGTCTCCTATCTCGACGGCAACAACATGCACAAACCAAGCTGAGTAAGCTAGCCAAGGAAGCAGAGAAGACTGAAGGGATGGGAATCAACAACTCCCAAGCAGGAACTCCCAATCTGATTTCAAGGAGAGAACATCCTGGAAACAAAGGGCTTCACATATCTGAGGAGCATTGTCAACAAGGTAGGTGGAGGAGATGACATCAAAAGCCTCATCAACAAGGCCTGGCATGCTTTTAACAGCCTACGCCCCATCTGGAACTCCCAAGCATTATCCTTCTGCAGTAAGACCCGCATCTTCAACACCAATGTGAAGGCAGTCCTACTGTATGGTTCTGAAACCTGGAGAATGACAAATACTATCAACAACAAGCTCCAGATCTTTACCAACCGATGCCTACGCCATATTCTGCGAATAAGATGGCCTGAAAAAGATCTTCAACAGCAGCCCTTTGTCCCCAGTGCTGCTTAACATCTACTTGACGAAGATCATGCGGGATACACTCCAGGACCATCACACCTCCACGTCCATCAAAGGGAGGCCTTCAGTAACCTCTACTTTGCCAACGGCATTGAACTGTTGGCAGGCATACTCTCTCTGGCTGGGTGACTAAGCTGGCTCATCCTTTTTTTTTGTGCTTTTCTTTTTTGTCCCTTACCTGGCCCTTTCATCTGTATTCTTGTAAACAAACATCTTGCTGTCATACTACGTACAATTTTATCTTTCCTAACTACAGTTTTATCTTTCCTATCTTCTATGTACATGTACACTGGTCTTTCTCTTGTCTTCTGTTTTCCTACCATGCCTTTCATTGGATGTCATTTTTTTGTCTGTGGCCTTCTTCAAGCCCCTTGCATTTGCCATGAGGAGTGACCAGTGTCGGCGAATGATGGGATATCCTGGAGGTTGAGGTTGTGGCCCATCTTAACAACACACCTCTTTGGCCCGGACTTCTCCTAGATGGGAGGTTGGTGTGGCCCACACCAATCAACCAGCTGGTCGTGTATTGTCCTATCTTTCCTAGGCTGTGGCTGGTCTTCATACTAGGAAGGCCAGAGTATATTTCTTATGTATCCCTTGCTGGAAATGCCCTAAGTGGAAGCACTTGTTTCCATCTCCTTGTTGGACTCCATGGTAGGTGGGGAGTATAAGGAACGAACTGAATCCTTGATATCATGGCACCAAAAAAACCAAACCTGGGAAAATGCGTAAGAAATGCTGAATCTTCAGATTGTGAGGATGAGGTTTGAGAGAGAGAATGAATGTTGAGGGGGCCTGGCTCTGTTTTCTTATGGTAGAGGGCGCAGTGCCAGCCCATCTGCTCTCGTCCTTCTCCCTTTTCACAACAGCAGAAGGGTTTAAGAATATTTCAACAAACCTCTACTATCGAATATCTGCACTCTGGACAATTCCTTGTCCACAAGGGGAGAGTTGTTGGGATCATTTTTTATGGAACTCAATCTCTGCCTTTTAAACGATGGTTCTAACACCTTTTGTCGTCCAAACAGTAGCACAATGTCAGCAGTTGATTTGGCAGTTGTCAGCCCAGCACTGTTATGAGATTTTAACTGGGTTGTGCATGACGACCTGTGTGGCAGCAATTACTTTCCTATAATTTTACAATCTCTAATTACTTTGGTTAGTTTAGTCCTTGTTACTCCTCGCGGAGCATAGGGTCACGAAAAGAAGTCGGCAAGCTGGCCTCCCTAAGGCTTTCACCAGCACATATCATAAGCTTTTCTAGAGAGGAATCTTCCCGACCAGGTCCTTGTTGTGGTACTGTTGCAGTTTCTGTAACAGCTTTTGTTTTTAACATGAGTAGGTTGTTTGCATAAAGCAGAACCCCTAACCTGGAGGGCCAGGGTGAAACATTTTAGTCTGGCCTCACTTAAGTTCGTGCCATTGGCAGATATTTTTACTTTTTTAAGAAGGATAGGGCTCTGTAATAAGACTAAAGCTTTTTATGTTCTGATAGTTTGGGTTTTGGGTTTTGTTTTGTTGTTTGCCTCTTGGGCCACAACCTTATTTTATACACTTTACTCATTTTTTTAACATTCTTCCTGCTTCTTGTGCTGGCTTTTATTGATTAAGATTTTGTGTTTATATCACTACAGGGTTTTTGCCCCTAAACTTTTCAAAATAAGATTCTTTATGTCGCTGTGATATAGCCTAGTTGCTGGCATGGTGTAAAACACAACCAACCTTGTGCTGGTTTTTGTTATAGGGGATACAGTTTTAAATATCTTAGATTTAGGTATAGAATATAATTTTATTTCACCTTGATATAGCCATAGTTGCTGGCACGGCATAAAGCACAAAGATCTTGCTATGTTGCTGGCATGGCGTTAAACCACACTAACCTAACAGGTGTTTTGCAACTAATTTCTCTCCTATTGTAGCTTTACACCAGACTCTTCTCCTACCTTCCATCGTTTGTTTTTTTTTTTTTTTTCTCAAAGGCTTTCAGATTTTGCATCAGGACTCACAGGCTGATGACCTAAAGGGGTGAGATGTCAAGCTATCCCAAAAGGGAGTTATTGGGATCTGTCTTTATGGAAAACAATTTCTGGTTTTTAAACAATTGTTCAACTACATATTGGCAGCCACATGAAAACATTGTTTCAGATGTCAACTTTTCTGTTGTCAGCCCCACATTATCGCTATATTTTAATGGGAAAGTACATAATGACATAAGATAACCTGTGGCAGTCATCATTTTTTTGATGTTTATATCATTTTATCTGTCTAATAGCATGTACCAAAGGGTGGACAGAATCTGTTGAAGGCAGACTTGACTATCCTTTCATGCCCCCTGCAGCACCTCCCTTTCTTCCGGTTTTTCAGAAGCATCTTGTGAACATTTCTTATCTTGAAAAAAGATTCTGTCAATGCACTGGATGTTCAGCCGCATAAATTCTGATCTGATGTTCCCTCTCAAGATTAATTTAACTGATATCTTCTCTTCTTCTTTCTTTTTTATGTTGTTTTTATAAACCCAAATGCATGTGTACACTCTTATTTTAAAAGTAAATTGTTTATCAGCAATTGTCCTGTGAAGCAGATTTATTTTCCTTTGTATAACGAGCTTTTCGGTTGGTGTTAATTTCAAGTCACCCTGCTTTGCAAATATTTGCAAGTTTTAACTTTTGTTTTAGTTTAGAAAATTTGGTTTATAATCAGTCATATCTAAAAAAGCATTGAATGAAGATGGCTAGTTGATTGAAAAGGCCATATTGGACTAAGGGACTTCTGTCCAAGTGGGACCATTGCAAATGTGAATGCTGATGAACTGTAGTTAATCTTAAAAACTTACTGATTTAACCACATAGTTTAAGTGATGAATAGAGAGAAAAGAATATAAGTGTATGCATGGGTTTTGACAATTGTATTTATGAATACAGGTTTGAAGATTGTGTGTGTGCTTAAATACACGTACACACATTTTTATTTGGCTATGTCAAGCATGTATCTAACACATATAATTAACCACAATTAGTAAAGTTAATGAAGAGATCAATTTGTTTAGGAGATTTCCTGATGAGTCATATTCTTACTAATAGGTCATTTTTCCAACTATGCATAGAGTTCAGCTTCTAGTTCTTGTAGTTTCTCGTATCTGTTTATGCCATGTATCATTTCACTTTACAATCTATATATATGATCTTACAGCAGTAACAACAACAGTCATCAGATCAACATCAGAAGGTATTATTTTTAACCTTACAGATGGGGCAAGCTTTTAGTTTTGGACATGCACTTAGTAAGGTGCACTTGAGCTTATCAGATTGCGTGAATAATGGCATGTATGTCTTCATTTCTTTCCTGCAGATCTTTCCTTTAATTTCTGGAAAGACTGTCTAATCAAGAAAATTCTCAACTGAGTCTGTTTAATGTTTTCTCCTGTGTTATTAATGGGTTTCTGGTTTCTTAAACTGTGAAGATAACCTGTTCTGTATAAGGATTAATTATAATATGTTAACAATTATAAATGATGAATAATACTTCCCAGTTTTGTCGTGGCTCATGCCACTACTCTGTGTTGGTTTTTCCCATTTTGTTCATGCAATATATATGTCTTTTCATGTCTTTTCCAGTGCTTCCCATATAAAAACTGCAAAATTTTCAGACCCACACCTAAAGTTGTTGGGGTTTTGTTGACCAGTCACAGAAAAATAGAATTTAAACACCGAACACATTGTTACACCTGTCTAACAAAGAATATACCTTCTGCGTAAGCTCAATAGTTTTTCAGTTAGTCAAACAATCTTAGGCCATTTCTACCAGTCGTTTATTGAGAATCTTTTATCCTTTTCATTTGTATGCTGATTTCGCAATCTCTCTATCCATAATAGGAATAGGCTGAAAAGTATTGTCCACATCTGTTCTAAAATACTTGGTATCAAACAGAGGGATTTAACTTCTTTCTGTGATCAACAAACAGTAAGGAAAGCTTCACGTATTCTGTCAATGCCTGAACATGTACTAACGAGAGAATTTGTATTATTAAGCTCAGGTAAATGCTATTCCATGCCAATATGTAAAAGTAATATGCACATGATATCATTTGTGCCATCTGCGGTCCAGCTGCTCAACCTCAGATGAAGTATCAGTGGTGTGTGTGTGGTTTAGGTGTGCACATGATTATTCTTGATGTAACTTTGTTGTTTGTTTCATATTGTATAGATATATCATTGTCACTTGCCTTCTTTTTTCATTCCTATTATCATCTTTTAACGCTGCATCTTGCAACAAACTTTATTCTTACTTTTATTTCTAACATTTTCCTTGTAACCAGACCACCTTCCCATTTTCAAATTTCCCACTGGGACAAATAAAGTTGATCATTGTCATTGTCACAAATTTACATGTGTCAGTAACATGATGATATGGATCTTGACATCAGGAAACAGCACATTTTAGTTATTTGTGCTGTGCTTTTACACTTGTAAAAATAGTCTTTCTAATGACAAGTAATGGAAAAATATAAGCATTACATGACTGATTTATTAGAAAATATCTTAGGAAATGATACCATTTTCAGACTGATCCATTGGCAGATTTTCTTTGCTTTATTCACACTTCTCTTGAACATTTTATGTGATGAGAAGCACTGTCTTTTCCATACTAGTAATATTTAAAAAAGGTAGAAAATTTTAAATCACAAAAATATAAGCAAAATGAAAGTCATAAGATGGTGAAACGTCCACCTTCAGGCCATTCTGTGTGATGGGAAAAGGTAGTCCTCAGTAGACTTATAATGGGACATGACTGTGCCATGCATTCTTACCTTTTACGAGCTGAATTCCCATCAATATGTCCCTAGTGCCAAGGACACTTTACTGTGTTACATGTTTTAATCACTTGTTCTGCCATCCAGAGTGTCTGCCAGCAATTTTTTTTTTAAACAGCTGACTCTGTGTTTGGCTTGTTTAAGTCCATTCCACAGGCAGCTATTGATTTTTTTTTTAAGATGGTAGTTAATTACTGTTGACTTTGTTTTTGATTTTATTTACAGCCTTTTTTTGGCCACAACACATTTTTTAACGTTACTTACCCTTTTATATTGTCTTTCCGTTTTGTTTGTGTTATATTGTCTGTGCTGTTGTTATTGTCTTACCTGGGGTCTTTCTTTGACCCTTTCTCTCTTATCTCTTGCCTTGACATAGTATTGGTTGCTGGCATGGTGTAAAACTCCCAACAACCAACCTGACTTTTGATCACTTCTGTATTTGAAAACACTGACAAACCATAGGTTGACTCATCTATGCCCATTCAATAGGTGTCCAGTCACTTAATCCCCAGACACTTCATCCCCGACACTTCATCCCCTAGACTTTTAATCCCCAAGCACTTAATCCCCGACACTTCATCCCCAGACACTTAATCCTTTATAAAGCATTATGTAATGCTTCTGTCAAAGCATTGAATTAGAATACGTCATCCCCACACTGTATAGAGCAATGTGTGATGTGTGATTTCTAATCGCTGATTCTTCTATAAAGCATTGTTTAATGCCTCTATAAAAGTGTTGAGTAAGTAAGATATTTTTATTCTTCGTTGAACGACAGTTCTGTGAGCTTGAAATATAACCGTAAGAGAAATGCCTCTGGAGTTCATAATAAGTGGTAAAGGTAGATCTATACTAGTTCATGATGGATATGAATTCTGGCTCAAGAAGAAGGCGCTAAACGGAAACATGAACTGGAGATGTACCAAGCATCAATCACTGAAGTGTCCGGTCACGTTAGTGATAGCTGAAAATGAAATCATCAAGCAGTTATCTGCTCACAATCATGAGTGCAACAAAGAGAAGGCGATGGCAAAGAATGCAGTGGGGAAAATGAAGGAGAAGATGACTGAATCAACAACAACGGCGGGGGCTTGTCAAGCTGCAGTAAGTGTCAACTTACCTCCATCTGTTCTCATGACTCTACCAAGTAAAAGTACTATAAACAGGACTCTTAACCGACATCGTGAGAGACTCAGAAACAGCTTCAGCTTTATTCCCTCCAGACACTTGGAACAAATACCTGACGTCATCGGCGGTGTTGCACGAACAAACAACTCTGTGGAGGGTTGGCATCACGCCCTTCAATCTCTCTTCTCCTGTCATCACCCAACGATGTGGACATTCCTTGAAGGTCTACGTAAGGATTGTCAGCTACACAAGGCGTCTGTTCTACAATCATGCGCCGGCACAGAGAAGCGTGCAAAGAGGAAATACGCTGAGTTAGCCAGGAGAATTAGCAACATTGTAGAGAGATATGAGTCAATGGATCGTCTTCTGTACCTCCGATCATTAGCTTACCTTTCATATTGATTAACAGCAATTACCTCGCGAACACTCAAGAACAATTTTCATATCATATTGTTGAAGAACATTAAATTTACTAGCTTATATGAACTTTAACTAATGTTGTAGATGTTCAAATGACGTTGAAGTTAATAGCATGATTTGAATTTGAATTATTTGAATTTCAATTAAATTTTTCGCTGACTTCATAATTTTTATAGTTAAGGATTTAGTTTAGGGATTAAGTGTCTGGGGATTAAGTGCTTAGGGATTAAAAGTCTAGGGGATGAAGTGTCGGGGATGAAGTGTCTGGGGATTAAGTGACTGGGAACCCATTCAATAATAGTAAGCTTGGAACAGCTGCAGAAGCAAAAGATATAAGGCTCACTTCTGCACTGTGTACAAATGGGTAAAAGAAAGGGAGGAATAGAAAACAGTTGTATCTGCAAAGATGGCCTGAATGTGAATGTTTGTGTGTGTTTGAAAATTTGTAGACATGAATGTAATAAGTTTAAGAAACTTCTAAAAGTTTAAGCATGCAATAATTTTTAATCTCAAAAACAAAATGTTTGGTATTACTGAGCAGTATGGAACATGTTTTTCAGCATCTTCATCATCTTTATCCTCATTGTCACCAATAGGAACAGTGATCTTCTGATTATAATATCCATCAAATATAAAATTTCTTTTAAAACTTTGTTGCATAATCTCTTAACAAAATAGTATATCCAGGTTATGGGAAGGTCATTGTACCTTTCACCAGTCATTTTACCTCTGTGGAGAGATGACAAGTTTTAACATTGGTTGAAAAATTACTGCTTATCATTAGAATTGTGAAGATGTATCTGTACTTGGTATTTGTGTGTGAATTTACTAATTTCTCATTTCCCATTAGTTTTTTTTTTTTTTTTTTGAGGGTTGTGGTGGATAGAGGTGGTTGGAGGTGTGCTGATTCAATACCGATGTGATGCAGCAAACCTCCCCTTAACTGATCCACTTATTAGGAAATGGGTACTAAGCTATTGAATATTTACAACTTGTGAATATATAGTATCCTATTTATCTCACTTCCCTGTGCTGTCAGTCCATGTTTTCTAAGGATTTTGAATACTGCACATCTATGCTTCTGAAAAGTAAACAAATAAAGCATTTTTCCACAGCTGCAGCTGTAGAAAAGAATTTAAAAATGATAAATCACATTTTGCTGTGTGGATGGGAAGGTCAGTGTGCTGCATATGAAAGACTACAAACCAACAGTCAACCATACAAGAAAGAAGCATCAGCAACCAAATGATACCATGACAAAAACTAATGCTTGGATGAAGAATTGAGGAGTGGGCAAAACAAATTGTGTGTATTGAAATGTTCATGTTTTTGACTTTTTTCCTCAGGAAGCACGTCCAGTAGCCAGCCAGGTAAGCTACTTTTTTTTCTTTAAAGATGGGTAGCTTTAAATATTTTCAATTACACTTTTTAGTGTGATGGTATTTTTGTTTTGTTAAGCAAAATTAACTGTTGAAAATTATGTTGTCAGAGAATCAGATAAAACATATAAAATGAGTTATCTTTTTAACTGATGGAAAAGAGATATTTGAGATTCTTGATGTTTTGAAATTTTTATTAGAGGCTTACAGGACAAGCTCTGGTTTCTTCCACCATAATTGTGTGTGTGTTCGCGTGCGCAGGTATGTAAAATGTTTTGAACCTGATTTCAGGGATTAGTGCTCTATAAGTGTTCACTGTTACTTTTACAAATAATGTTTTTTCAGAGTGGTGGTGTATTCTTCTGATTATTATTATCATTCTATTGATAATAATAATAATCATCATCATCATAGTAGTTAGGCGTAAGTATTTTATTTTTCCAAATTATTTGGTAAGGTGGTGTATTTATAGTTGCAGTGTTAATAAAATTTATTAGATAGCAATGAATTTTCTATACGAAGCCTAAGGAGAAATTGATTAAACGGTATAGACAATAAGAAAAATTGTTGCAAGATGAGAGAGCGTACATAAACGGGTGGAAGGTGGTAAAGATGAGTCTCACTTTGTCAATAGCGGATTTCATCATTGCCTAACATAAAGATGAACAGATGAATGTTTAAAGATTTCCTGGTTTCTTCTTAATTACAGTAAATAAACAGCCTGGGTGTTTGAATTCTTATACTCATAAGAATGCATTTGTCTTCGATAATTTACAGTAAAAGAGGTGTTTGCTATTTTTAGGTAGCTTTTCTTTTCTGTGCTAAATATGTCTTGACTTTTTTTTTTTCAGGTAAGCATCATCATAAGTGGTAAGCTTTTATATTTCAGTTTTATTTTCAACTATACAGGTGTATATTACATTTTCTCTCTCTTGCTCAATGCTCAACTCAGATTGAACGTATATACATGTATTTACACAAATAGTCTCATGGTCTGCTCAACAAGTCTATATGCTCAGGGCCGCCGAGAGCCAGCCCGGGCCCCGGGACAGACGACCTCTCCGGGCCCCTTGTACTTGTAATCGTAAATTATTTTCCCAGTATATAATGTATGTTTACAATTCGAATCTCAATATCTACACTTCATTCAGTAACGAAATATAGACTGCAAACATTAGGACACTAGGATCTACATCACTACTTGAACATAAAGTTGTTTACATGCGAGTGGTTAGTAAATGAGGAAAAATGATGTTAAAGGATCAGACTTGTAGCACCTCGCTCCACAGACCCCCCCCCCCTTAGTAAGGACTGTTACGTCAGCAGCGATGTCAAAACCTCGACAGATTAGAACAACGGCTAGATGTATCACATCGCCTTTTGTTCTAAGTGCTGCGCTTTTGTACTAAGCTCACTGACGTGCAAGGAAATGTTCTCTATGTAAGTGATTTATATACTTCTACGTGTAAAGAGGAAGAACCGAAGAAGTAAATGCCTAACAAGTCTTCATCGAGTGTCGTTAATACCTCATTAAAAAAGTGTTTGCTGCGACGAACAGCAGAGCACATCAGTTATCATTTTTATCAACTTACATAACAAACACGCAGCACCTATCGAAATCCCTTCCTATATTATTCCTTTAGCAAAACCGCACGCGCGCGCGCGCACACACACACACACAATAACTACACACACGCATGCTGTTACACGTAAACAAATATCTTAACTGAACTGTCGCCTTCAGACTCTTTAAAGCAGAAATTTTGAATTCATCCAACTTTTTACGAAGCATAAACTCGGTCGACTTCAACCCCCATCAGTCACTAGCCGTTAAAATACCTGAGTTTTAGAAGACAAAGCAACTGTTTTAAAGACTAGTTAGCTAGTAAGTGTTAATACTTTTAATATTTAAGGAGATTAGAATGTTTTGTAAAAATGACAGAAAAATAGAAATGTTTAGCATATTTTAGCTGAATCGTAATAGTTCATAGAACAAAGTTATACAGTACTAATATTGTCATTTTACCTGCTGACTAAAAACTTTATGAGCTTTTCTCACAAACTTCATTATTGTCAGTCAATTTGAGACGCTAGTCACTCTCATTGACACTGATGTTCCTGCCTTGTCAAATGCTATTTGCCAATAAACTCGATTATTATACTGTATGGTAGTGTTACGACTGTAGCGGTAACTTGGCTCGTTTAAAGATCTGAAAATCTGCGGTGTCACACTTTCCTGTACAAAGTCACTTCAGTCATCCGTTGAACAGAGGATAGAACATGTATACAGCGGCTCACACTGTAATATTTCTCAGTATTATTTCAATGTTCAACAACTCAACGTTATAATCACATAATCAGCGGACTGCCACACAGTCTACTAACACAGAGTACTACTAAAAACTCAGAAAAATCGAATAACGACCACCTAGGTCTACCCCAGCTTTTTATAGATCCCTTCTAAAATGCTAAAAATACAAAATAAAAAAAAATATAAAAAAATATATAAAAAATTAAGACGCAGTACGCCCTGACCTTGACATCGCCACTTCCGCCAAGGCCCCGTCAAACTAAGAATACTCAATTTCGTAACAGGTAGTGTGGACATCGCAGTTAGGGGGATGGAACATAGCACGCACACAGGGAGGGTGGAGGCTGGCAATGTGGGGGTTGGGTGGTCGCTGGCCGGGTGACAGCCACGTGTTGCAGGGAAGATGTGAGGGGGTCGACTAGCGACAGGATGCAGGTGCGCGGATGTGGTTGGGAGGGGTGGAGGATGAAGAGGTGAGGGGGAGAATGAGAGGAGACAGCTAGCGCCAGCCGACGATTCTTGAGAGCATAGGACTGACAAGTAACTTGAGCAAAATAAAGCCGTTTTTACGAACCCTCGCTACTATGCCACTTTGCTCGGTCCCGGTAGGTGACATAGTAGCGAGATTTGACTGTATACAGCATCATATATGACAGCTTCCTTGAAGACAACTAGCGCACAAATAAGAAAGATTCCGAGGTGGCTTTGGGGACGGATGGTGGGTAGATAGTATCTCCTTTTTACCGGGGGCTTTGTCGGCAAAGAGCAAAGAAGTCGGAGGCCGATGTGTTGTTACAGGGCGATGCTGGTACATCGCCGGAGGTCGTGCGATCGTCCCAGACCTTTAGTTACAGTAGTCAGAGTCCTCCCGGTGACATAACTCTCCTCCCTACCTCTATCCGGGCCATCCACCCACCGTGCGAACACTGTCTCTACACTTAAATTACCTTTCTCATGCTAGCCTCCTCTTTATCATCCTCCTCCAGCTCCAAACTTCCCGCGACACCACCGTGATCAATTTATAAACCCTAATATTTGCGGGACGGCAGTTTTTTAAAATGTTTTGCAATAATGTGTTCTATTTTGCTGGATGCGATAGTATTACAGGATAAAATAGTCTCATTGTATCAAGGATCTACTGTGTAGACTAATGTAGTTGTTTGTTTGGTGATGGAGATACGGTTAAAAAAAAGTCTCAGTGTTGCTTAGTAACTACGAAAAAAAGCAGCCTTGATGTCTCTCGCTTACAGGCTGCAGCGCCAGGGGCGGGCCCCCACCATGTCGGTTCACAGAGTGCACACATCAGTAACATACCTGCCTGATCTCCACTGTTAAGTCCGATTTGCTTGCAGGGCCCGCCCCCTCCTCCACCCACCCTTCCCCCGTAGTGGCACCTGTAGCCAGCAATCATGGCACCAACGTTCTTCAGGGCGGTTCACACGCGATAAAATCTTTGGTGTCCAGCGGCCGTCGCCTCTTGGCTTGTCCAGCGAGAATATGATAACCGCTGACTACTCTTCTCACGACAGGCCCCAGCACCCGAAATTGTATTCTACAGACTTGAAACTCAACTTCTGCATGTGTAATGCTTGGTGTTCTTGTCCTTAGACCTTTCTTTAAAAGAAAAAGAAAAGGAAAAGAAGAAAAAAAAATCCACTGACCAAGGCCGGGCCCCCTTGACAGCCGCGGGCCCGGGTACACTAGACCCCCCTGTACCCCCCTCTCGTCAGGCCTGTATATGCTGTCCAATCTCGATCTGACTCCCTAGTATATTGGCTTCTGCCTTCTGTATTTTTTTACCCAGACAGGGTCAAGATCCTTCGTCTAAACTATCTATTAATAGTCTTTTCTCTAGGATACTACAGTAGATAGTGTGTTTCAACATTATACACATACATAAAAACCTTATAAGGCTTTGTCAACTACAAGAAAGTTGTTTAAAAAGAGCAGCCAATGTAAATAGGCTATATAAACACTGTGAAGCAAACTAATCAATAGTTGAAAAGGTGACAATAATTTAATAAATATTTTTTTCAACCTATGCAGAAGTAATTTAGCCAGTGAAAAATTATAAATGCATGAAACAAAAAAAGCTCATTAGCTGTTTGCTTACTAGTAGCCTTACTATTTATGTCATACTGTTAACTAATTTTTGTGCATAATGATACAGATTTTCTTCCTAGGTATTGATTATTTCTTTTTCTAATTTTTTGGTGTTTTAAAATTCTACACCTTGTTCAAAACATTTTAGGTACTATGTATTTGCATTTTTTGTGGGGTGGGGGGTGTGATCTGGATTTTCTTTTGTCCTCTCTGTAAAACTGATAATTCCATCTTTTGCTGGATTTGGGGTTTTTTGGTTATTTTTTTAGTACATGTATATTATGGTACTTTAATTGAGACATTGAATTGCTACAACTTCACTTAATGATACTTCATAACAAATGACTTAAATTAAGCAGAAAAGTAGGCACATATTTCTTCTGTCTACCTGTTACATTGCAATGTCTTACCATTAATCTAGCTTATACAGTCACCTGGAACTGCCAACTAATACTTTGAAAAATAGTACTTCCTCTTGTTAATATCATGCCAGTTGCACAACCATTAACACTATCCAAAAATTAGCTTTAGACCACTTTTACTTTTCAGTTAACTGGACCATAGCTTTAGAAAAATTGTGGTCTTTACTCATGTAATACAGTTTTATTAATCCATAAGGGCAATTCCAGGTAGTGCTCATATGCTTGTAATATACATTTAAGTACATATACATGTTAAAATAATTTCTCTCTTTTTTTGCACTATATGTATATACTCCCAGCAACAGTAAGATACAGTTGGTGACTTTAGGTCGCCTCAGGGCTCTGATAATTGTAAAATGATGATTATTGAATTATAAAGTCTTTTGTATTCTATATTTTCAAAAATTCTCCATTGAGGTCAAATTTGGTGGTTTTTCAGAAAAAATTTTGAGACTGACCATCCAGATCTTTCAAAAGCATACTAAAAACATGTTTCCCTATATTTAAGTCATCTGGTAATTACTGGTGATTAGATTCACTCTGTTGCTAAATTTTGATGTCATGTTAGGAACTAATTATTTTTCATAATCTAAAATGTTTTTTTTTGTTTGTTTGTTTCATTTGGCATGGTGATACTTGGAAACAGACATTAACCAGTTTAGTAATGGCTAACATATTGCTATTGGCAGTTTAGATGTAAAACAGTATCAGAAGAAACTTAAAATTGGTTAGTACAGGCAGTGTGAAACCAAAAACTGGCATTACATGCATAATAAATCTGTTGAAAACACATATTGAAATGTTGAAATCTTATCTAGCCAGTTATATATATATACACACACATACAGTTTAACTTTAAAAATTACACTATTTATATACAGGTTAAGATAGTTTCTAATAAGATTATATCGTCTCATTATTCCAACAAGTATGTTACATATGCACACTGATTTAGAGGCCTTTCCGCTTATTTTGTAATTATAATGCTGACTTTCTTATTGGTTTTGGTCCTGTGGCAAGGAGTTTGCTTTTAGGATAAGTCAGCAGGGAGTGTTGGTGGAGAGTGAGAAGGGTATACATGGTTGTAAATTTGTTTTTCTCTGAAGGGTTGATAATAATATTTTGTGTGTGAGAAGGAATTGCCTTTAATCTGCTGTTGAATTTAATAATTTTCTTAGCCACAGTTTACATATACAAATGTAAAGTTTAAAGCTGTCAACAAGAATAGCATGTTTTCCACGGGGTTTTAAAATCTAGATATCGGATCAAAAGATATATATATATAAGACAATTTTAAAAGAGGGTCTCCTCATTTGATTGTGAATGAGGCCCTAACAATCCATATTGTTTAATCCATTAAAACTGGTTGATAGATTCCCTGCCTGAAAGCAATTTTATCTTCTACTGTGGTATAACATAGAAAAATACTTGTGGAAAATTTCTGATCCAGGGCAATGGCAATAGAAGATTGGAATGGCTGCAAAGAAATACTGGAGGTTAAAGATTTCATTACAATTTTGGAGTATAGAGGATCACTCTGGAAACGAGAGACACATAGTCAGGTCAGTGGTAGGAGAAGAAGATTTAAATAATTTCTTGTTAAATGTGTTTATTAAATTATGACCTGCAGTAGCAGGGTTGTAATCAGTTCACCCCATTGCATTTGACTGAGCATTGGGTTTACCTTTATTTAGTATGCAGATTTGACCTAGGAGAAACCAGCCTAAAGACTTCTAGAGTTTTCACAGAGCTGTAGGCTGACTATAGCCAATACCCTCCATCCTGACAAGAAATCAAGCATGCCAATTGGACACCCACCAAATGGTTTAGTCTGTAATCAGATTGCACTCTGCTTGCAAAGTGAAGGCAAGCTGTGGCTGGAAACAGAATGATGAGCTTACTTTCAGAGGTAATGACAGAATTTTGATCATACAGCAGAAGGAGACAGTATGGCAAGGAAAATTGGAAAACCGAGTTAGTCTTCACCTTGATCTAATCTTCATTAAGACAGAATTTTAAGAGCATAATGATTGCATTTAAAACTTTTAACTATTCATTAATGGATTATTATTATGCTTCTGTAAATTGTATATAAACACCTTTGAAAATTTGGAGACTGCCATATTGTTCAGTTGAATCAGGCAACAGGTTTTTTTTTTTTTTAATATCAAGGGCTTAACACAATGCAAATATTATTTTCACATGATTAGACCAAGGCCTTTGAAAACATAAAAGTCTTTAGATATGAGTATTCAGAGAGAAAAAAATTAAAGCCGTAATGTCATAATGTCATTGAAGCATATGGATACATAAAATTAACATGCACTTCAATATCTAGGGACTCCATCCTCCCTGATAGGCTGGCTGATTTGACTGGGACACTACCACAACAGTGACAACCACATCCCCTGCATTCCCACGACCAGCTCCCTTTCTTATAAAATAATAAATTTGTAATAGATTTGTAAATAATAGATTTGTGTAGCGCAAACTCAAACTTGTAAGGAGCATGCCCATAGTGCTTAAGAACAAGGACAACATAAGAGGGACAAAAGAACAAACAAATAACATGTGAATGGTGGAAGGACAAACACAGTAATGATGATGAATAAAAAATAACAAATACAGAAAATGCCAAGAGGAACCAAGTAACAAGGACTGAGAGTATCATGATTTTGCAAGAGAAGACCAGTATTTCATAACTCCTCTTCTCACTACTCTACAGAATTCCAACGCCTGAAATCTGTTCAGAAATCTTCTGGCTGTGACTTTTCTTTCAATAACTCCAAAAAAGTACAATCTACCCTTCTCTCTCTCAGAAGTGCAAGGACTCTGCGCAAGGCCCAGACAACATTTCTTATCAGCTGCTCTCTCCTTCTCCTTCTAAACATCTTTTTTTATTTGAGTTTGTGGCTGTCATGGTGCCCATCCCAAAACCTGGCAAGGATCTCTTACTGTCCTATCACTCTTATTAGTTGTCTGTGCAAAACTCTAGAATGCATGGTGAATGCCCTGCTCACCTGGCATTTCGAGTCTCAAGGTCTCCTCTCCAGCCTGCAGTGTGGCTTCAGAAAATGCCGCAGTACCATTTTGAAACTTTTGTCAGGGATGTGTTCGCCGGCAAAGAATATGTTTTAGGGGTGTTTTTTTATTTGCAGAAGGCGTACAACACTACCTGGAAACAAGGTATTCTGTTAGATCTTCACTCCCTTGGCTTCCGGTGTTGTATGCCCCTCTTCATAAAGACTTCTTTCGCACTGCCTCTTTCAAGTTTGAGTAGGGTCTATCCTGTCTGATCCTCAGGAACAGGAAATGGGCATCCCTCAGGGCAGTATTCTTTCTCCAACTCCTTTCAACATCAAAATAGATTCATTCTTGAAATCTGTCTGTCCAGGTTTGGAGGTCTCAGTATATGTAGATGACTTTGCTCTCTGTATTCGAGGCCAGTCCCTACCATGCATGCCTCAAAAGCCAGCTTCAGCTATGAGTAAATGCTATACCAAGGTGGGTGACCGAAAATGGCTTCAAATTTTCTTCTACAAAGTCAGTATGCATCCACTTTTGCAAGCTGCAAGGCATGTTTCCAAACCCATCTATTTCTGTCAATAGCACAGTACTTAGAGTAGTCCAGGAAATAAAATTTCTCGGGGTCATCTTTGACTGTAAGCTTTTCTCTCTCATATCAAATCTCTATGTTTTTCTTGTCAGAAAGCCTTGTTAATAGTGGCACAGAACAGTCAGTAGGGAACAATAGCAAACTTATGAATCAGGATTAGCTAATCTCCTATATCCATTGTTTGTGCTTGTGTGTTCATTGAAAGATGTTTTTTTACAATTTACAGATTGGGTGGTTCCCTTGTGAGAAAGTAAAATTGGAAGCTTGTTGTGCCAGGTATGTATGTTTTTAAAAGTACAGTAGTATTGTTTAAAATGCTAAGGCTATTCAAAGATTATGACCATTGATTTGTGTCTTCTAGCAATATTTGAGCTTTTCTAATGGGTCATTATCCTACTTTTCACCATTTCTGTTTGAATGCCTTTTATTTAGTTCCCCTTCCCTTGAATCTAATAGTTTAAAGATTATCATAATAATTATAATAATAAGAAGAACATGTATATATCGCCTTTCTCCAGCATCAGCCAGACTCAAATCACTTAGTATACATATAGGCACGCAAGGACACCATTTTAACCTCAAATGTTCGGCTTACATAGAAACATGCAGACACAGTGCATAGAAAAATATAAACAACCTTGATTAAGAGAGCACTTTACCCAACCTCGAAGGTAGGCTCAAAGCGCCTCACCAAAACATACACACACACGTTTTATCGTAGTAACAATAATAGTAGCACTTCCCTGCTGGCAGCAAGCTCAATGTTCTTTCACATCTATAATCGGTCAGCAATATCCATGTAGCTTAGGAGACAACACAATCTCACCATAGACAAACTCAACATGTTGTACAGATGTAACAGAGTAGATTGGGCTTGCTTTCCTGATCTCACCACAAGAACAAACACAACACTGGCATGGGTTTCAAGTCCTTTTGACTTTAATGCCAGTCGATAGTTCTGGCTAAGGCGAAACATCCACATCACACACTTGTGCTTTGGATGAGTCCTAGCTCCCACCTCTGCTCTGTCCCTCAAGTTCTGTCCTCCTGCCTTCATCACCCGACCTTCACACCCGACTTCTCTCCAAAACATCCCTCACCTCCATCGGTTGGATTGTCACCTTAGTCGGGCTGTTCCAGAGATTGACAACCTAAATTTCAAAAAAGTATTTGCACACTTCTAGACATGAAGCATATTTCAGCATTCCCTTGACTAGAACGAGATAACCAGCTTTGTTAGTTTGCCATTCTAGTCTTAGGGGAGATCCAGGTTCGTCAGAGGCCTGTCATAGATGGCAATAATTAAGTCTTATGGCCAGTCCATTCGTTTTAGCCAGCCAGTTTTTTCCGCTGTCCTAGATAGAGACAAAGTGCTGTGCTGGGTGATATGGCCGAACAAGACTAGCTTATACAATTTTACTATTGGCATAATATTGTGAACAACAATGCCAATATCCTCCAAAACAACTAGACTAGAACCAACTGCAGACCTAGCAGTTGTATGGAAAGAGGCCAAGATAGCTGTATAATGTTATTTGAAGGGAGGAATGTCACCTGGCATTGGCAACATTCCAGCTGAACCACTGAAACAGGGTGAGCATGAAACTATAAAGGCTATTAATGCTCTACCAAAGAATCTGGGATCACAATGACCCAGAGAACGGGTGCACTCATTAGTCATACCCATTCCAGACAGAAGAAACAGTAAACAGTGCCTCATCTACAAACCCATCAGCCTAATAAACTATCTAAGAAAAGTAATGCCAAAAGTAATCCAGATTGGCATCAACAATACCAATGAGCAGATCAGGCTGGCTTAGGACCAGGCAGTAGTTGAAACAAATCTTCAGAACATTTAGAAAAACACTTACAATACCAGTGCGATCTTTTCCATATCATTGACTTTAGAAAGACATTCGATAGAGTGTGGTACAAGAGGCTATTGCATATGATTTCAAAATTGAGCATTGAAGATGACGTTATTCAAGTTATCAAAACAATTTACACAAGATCTCACTGAGCGCAGTACTAGTCAACAACCAGTTAGAGCACTTATTTGGACAGCAATGCGTGTCCATGAAGGATACCCTCATCACTTGTACTGTTCAGCATCACCATCGAGAGCATCATGCAGGAAACCCACCATGATCATCACACCTTCGTGTCCATTGGTGGGTTGTAATGTATGTAATCTGCACTTTGCTGATGACATTAGTCTGGTGGTAGGCATTCAAATTTGTTCATCTTATGTTTCATGAGGAAATTCAGACCAGTTTTGCCTGGCACTTGATTTTAAATGTTTGGATTCCTTTTTCCATATAATCAAGCAGAATTAACATCTCAGATCTATCAAGCAGGATGGGAACTATAAAAGTTTTGTCCAGTCAATATTTTGTGGGAAACCTGATGGTATTGCTGTGCCAAATTCTGTACAGCCTGGTTTTTATTGCTGCTTTTGCTGTTAAGCCATAATACAAATTACTGTCATTCAGTTGACATCTTTGTATGCTTGATGCAGGTACTTGAAGCTGTTGACCTCTTCTTTCTGCTATCTATTTGTCTTTTCATGTAGATATCTGCTTTGCTGTCTCCATTACTGTTGCAGTGGCAATATCATGGTTAATAACACTATAATCAATGCATGATTTATATAGTGCATACTCATGCTCATAATGAGTGTGCTCTTAGCTCTTGAGACAAGAACAAATACATGGACAACAAAGGAATGGAAGGATGAACGACAGTACTGATGAATAATAAAAGACAAATATAGAAAATGCAAAGAAGAATCAGGTAACAAGAAAGAGTGTCATGATTTACCAGAGGACAAGTAGGGAAGTAGCAATAAATGAAAGGTAAGGGGGGGTTGAAAAAGGAGTGGCATTGTGTACCGTAGACCAGTGGTTCTCAAAGTATTTCGGACCGCGGACCACTTTACTTAGGTAAAAAATATGGCAGACCACCAAGACCTAAAAATTACTCTGTACTATAAATTTCAAATTTAAATTGCCGCATTTGTTTCGTTACAATTGAAAACTAAATGACCTTTTGTGACAGTAGTATAGTAATATGTTGACACAAAACTACGTATACCTCGTTATTTGTAATTAAAATGTTAATGCGAGGAATGCATCACTTTGCTGACATATGACGACTGTCAGTCGCGGACCACCTGACTTATGCCCGCGGACCACACTTTGAGAACCACTGCCGTAGACTTCTGTGAGGAATAATGCTCAAGGAAGAGGTGTGTTTTCAGGTCATATTTAAAAGATTCAACAGCAGACGTGGAAGGGGAATGAGTTCCATTGTTTTGCTGCACAGTAACTTAAACTCTTCTGACTGCATGTTGTTGTTCTGTTGAGAGTAATAGGATATCATCATCAGATAAAGAGTCTTGACATCTGGCTGGGATGTAGGGGAAGACACATTTAGAGAAATAGTCAGGACAGGAGCTTGCAAAGAAATGAAAACAAAGCAATGGAGACAGCAACAAAGCTTAAACTGGTGACCTCTAGTGTGCAGTTTGAAACTGTATGGCAGGTATATCTCAATATTAATGCAGTATAAAACTTGAGCCATATGACTTTGTGAAGTCCTGCAACACACGTAGCTTGGCAGTTCCTTAACCCTCTTAACATGGCATAAAAATATGTGTCACAAAGAACGACTAATAACTGAAGACTGTGAAGACAACAGTGGGTGGAGTTGTTTTTTATTATTGCTGCTCTCAGGTAAATATTAGATCAAGAAACCTACACAATTTTGGAAAGGACAAGACTCATACTTTGCTATAAAAGTTATGAAAGTCGCCTTCCTGGTGCTTCCCCGGCAAAGCCACGATCATGGCTCATTGTGCATTAAGGGTTAGGAATATGTATTCAAGGCTGGCAAACTCTAGCATTATGTGTTGTTTTCCGTTGCATGCTTGAAAGCAGTATGAGATATTTCAGGAACAAACTTCATCTATATAGTCCAGGTGTTGCTGTTCAAGTCCGTTCTAAAGAAATGGAAATAATTGCATGTCGGTGTAATTGAAGGAGCATTTGATGAGACAAATTGGTTAAATTAGTAGACCAAATTTACACAATTCTTTTAAAACCTTGTACCTAACCACATAGTAACAACAAACACGTGCCTTGATCGCTATATCTCACATTCAACATTTTAAAACAAAAAATTACATGTCAAGCACTGCCTGTTTTTTTTTTTTTTTTTTGTCTTGTCATTTTTTTCGTAAAGGATGTAGTTGTTGACCGAATGTTGTAGGCTAAACTGCCCACAAGGTTGATAGCAGAGTGTTATCCATTTAAGACATTCCTCCCTGTCACGATATCACCTTGGATGAATTTCTCGTCCATTCTCAAGTCTTTCATGGTACCCAGAATCAGAGTTGCACAAACCCCAGAGGCACATTTTAACATGGCTGTTTCGCTGAAATCAATGAAGACACTACGACTAAAATAGCCAGGGTGTTTGTTTTAGAACAGGCAAAGTAACTCTGTCTGACAAAATTTCTCCCACTGAATCTCCAAAGTCACAATATGATCGGTCATGATGTCGCTACAAGGGGTGGAACATCTTGAAGAACAGTGCCGATTGTGTTGCTGGGGTCTGCCTAGCAGGAGGCTGGGTTCAGCCTCCTCCGAACCCAGCCTCCTCCGTCCCCTCTGTGCACCAATCAGAGCTTCAGACCTGCGCTGCCAACCAACTGGCCATCAGTTGGAACATTTCTGTAGTGCATTTTCCTTCCAGCAGCAAGTACATTGTCCTTTGACATAAACAACTGGCTTAACTGTATCTGACTCACCCACACACATACACAGCGCACATGCACATAGGCGTGGAAGTATGAAAAGAGAAAGCCTCTCACCATTTCCCAGAAAAGGTTGTTTTTAAGGCCAGACATGAAAGCATCAAATGCGCTACATGTGCAAAATGATGTGGAAATGCATTCCAGCCTCTGGGGCCAGAAAAGAAAGAGCAGGGGCCAAACTTAACCTATGTGAAATGTGGCACATGCAGGATATGAGCAAATCAGAGAGGCTGAGTGGGCTGATAGGTGTTAAAATCTCAGATATCCTGGACCAAGGCCATAAAGACAATACTAGTAGATTGAGGCCATCTTGTGGTCAGTGCAAGCATGGACAGCAAGCGATGCAGTTCACAAATGAGTTGTGTCACAGGATTGAATTTGTGCTGATGTATGATAATGCGGACAGCATGGATGTGGGCTATTTGAAGCTTGCTGAAGCTCCGAAAACGGGGAATGGTCCAGTAGTCTGGGACAGCACAATTGCAGACATGAGTTTCATGGTAGAAAATAAAGACAAATTTGCAAGGCTTTGGGAAAATTGACTTGCTATATTAATTTGATCATCTAGTTTGAGTGGTGCATTAAAAATCACACTAAGATTTATCACCATCCCGGAGCATGGATGTGCATTTACCAAATTCTTGATCAAAAGCAGATAATGTAGAATTTGTTCGAACAAGGATTTTGCTCTTGGGGTTAGAGGGTAAGTTTAACTGTTCTTTGAAATTATCAGCCCAATGTGAGCATCCTGATGGTAAATAAATTATTTGAAAATGATTACAGCACTGCAGTAAATATGCTTCATTGTTTCTTTTCTAAAACCCAAAGCCCAGGGAATACACACATCCGGGAGTCTGCTTCATATGCAATAAGTCATAGACAACTAAGGCCGTTACCAGTGCCTAGCAAACTCACCTCTATTGAGCGTAATTCAGCTATAGATCTGCCTGCTCCATCACCTGGAAGACAGCCTTTGCCTCCAATATCAGGAAGATTAGAGAAATTTTAGTGCTTACCATTTTGCAGCTTCTCTCTAAAATCTTTCCTGCTATTTCTCTCAGAAATGAATGCCTAGTGAATATTTGTGATCAATCATTAGAGATATCAAAGACGTTTATCAGATACGAATATTCATCTGGGAAGTAAAATGAATGTGCATGGCTGTGTAGCATTGAATAGTATAATCATATTCCAGAATGCCTTCAGTGAAGATATGCATGTTGATAACCATGTCAGATCTGTAAACTTGCAGTGTTCACAACTTGCACACAACATGAAATGAAGGTAGTTTTATTTTTACATTTATCAGAACACTCAAGAAGAAACCTTGTATATTTAGGTCTGGTTCATTGGTTTATAGGTTTTTTTTTTCATTTGTCATGTGACTTTTGATCACTAAGATTATCAGATACAAATATTCACCTAGAAAGTAAAGTGAATATGTATCTGGCATGTTTGTGTAGCATTAAATAATATAATCAGATTCCAGACTGCTTTCATTGAATATATACCTGTTGATAACCACATCTGATCTGCAAACTTACAGTGTTCACAACTTGCCCACAGCATGAAATGAAGGTAGTTTTATTTTTACATTTGTGGTCTATCTGCTTCTTACCGGTGTCCGGTCACTTAATCCCCAGACACTTCATCCCCGACACTTCATCCCCGACACTTAATCCCCTAGACTTTTAATCCCCAGACACTTCATCCCCGACACTTAATCCCCAGGCACTTAATCCTTTATAAAGCATTATGTAATGCTTCTGTCAAAGCATTGAATTAGAATACGTCATCCCCACACATTTACTCCTGGCAACATTGTAGAGAGATATGAGTCAATGGATCGTCTTCTGTACCTCCGATCATTAGCTTACTTTCATATTGATTAACAGCAATTACCTCGCGAACACTCAAGAACAATTTTCATATCATATTGTTGAAGAACATTAAATTTACTAACTTATATGAACTTTAACTAACGTTGTAGATGTTCAAATGACGTTGAAGTTAATAGCATGGTTTGAATTTGAATTATTTGAATTTCAATTAAATTTTTCGCTGACTTCATAATTTTTATAGTTAAGGATTTAGTTTAGGGATTAAGTGTCTGGGGATGAAGTGCTTAGGGATTAAAAGTCTAGGGGATTAAGTGTCGGGGATTAAGTGTCGGGGATGAAGTGTCTGGGGATTAAGTGACTGGGAACCCTTCTTACCACTTGTGATAAATTGCCTATCATTTCAGTCACACCTGTGGTGTAGATCTGTGGTTTCCTACCAATTATATCAGTCTTATCCATTGCATGAAATTGTGCTTCTGTGGCTAAGAGCCCTTTGTAGCCTGCATGTAAAAAAAATCTGGACCATACTAAAAATGGCAATGGTGCATACTTTTTTTGAGCTCATTGATCATGTATTTTTTTTTTTGAATGCACAGTCTTCTATCTTTATAAAAATTCCAGTTATGTACAGAGTATATAGCTTCTCGATGTATAACATTTTAGCTTGGTATTAGTACTAATTTTAGGTGGGAGAGGGCAATCTGATATCCCAGCACATGTACATACAGCTGTAACAATTTCCCTCAATGTTTTCCTTTTGATTTCTTGCTATAACCATGATTCTGTGACTAGCACACCTGGATCATCATCATTAATAATAATAATGATGTGGGCTTTTATAGCTCAGTATCCCCGCCAAAGCCAGGCTTTCCCTGCATTACAAAACAAAAAACACTACTGAGAAAATTCCTGTGGATCTGTGAGGTTAATGGAAAAACCAGGTCGTTCTTCTGCAGGAAAATATCCAATGAGACAGCCATTGGACTGGAGCAGAATGTATCAGTAATCAAACAGGTTGATCAAATCGTCAGGAATATGTCCAGATGATCACAAAGCAGAAATTACAGTAAAATGTTGAAACACATGACTGTTTGGCATTGATGTAAAGACTATCGCAGGAATGACTAGTAAAAATGAAGAAATTGTGATGGCATTAGCCAGAGAGGATTAACAACAATGAGAGAGTTGATATTAGCAGAGGAAAAAAGCCACAGGCAAGTAAAACACAATTCTAATGATATCAGAAAAAAATTGTAGATTAGTACAATATGTACAACAAGCACAACAAATCCAATCTGAAAATGTGGAGAGCTGATCCCCTAATAGGCTTGTATAATTATTATTAACAATTTTAATTTTTGCTCAATACTTGACATTAGATTGGTTTTTCTGTTTGTGGCAATTTTTACAAATTAACACTGACCTGGAGGTAGATCTTTCAGTGAATATATACATGTTGATAACCACATCTGATCTGCAAACTTGCAGTGTTCACAACTTGCCCACAGCATGAAATGAAGGTAGTTTTATTTTTACATTTGTGCTTTATCTGCTTCTTACCACTTGTGATAAATTGCCTATCATTTCAGTCACACCTGTGGTGTAGATCTGTGGTTTCCTACACCTTGTCAAGTCTCACTTTTCGTCGATTTACTTTACAGGTTATATGTGATTTCTTATTTATAGCCTTTTCGTTTAAGATTTTAAGTTTGATCCTGCTTTAGCTGTTTATGTAATTCATCAGCACCGTTTTTCTTAATAGCTTTGTTGCTGTAGATTTTCATTTGTGTAACAGTGTTGTAGGTGCTGGTATATTTTACTTTTTATTTAACTCTTGCCCATGATTAGTTAATTACTTACCATTGTGATTCAACGTTACTAACAAACTTCAGTGGAAGTTCTGAAGTATTTGTTTCAGCAGCATAAAAGATGGAAGTCAAGAGATCGAAAAATACATGTGGATCCATTTATCCAGCTGTTTATCAGCCAGAATGATGACGCCATTTCCAGTACTGCCTTGTCAAAGAGACACCAATGGTAAAGAATTGCATGGGCAGATGCAGGAAGAAGTGTTTTGTATCTGTCTACAGCCCAACTACCCACAGCTGCCAATGATCTCCTGTGACATCTGTGAGAAATGGTATCATTGCCGGTGTATGAAGCTACCTGATAAAGCCAAGTTACCCAAGAGGTTTGAGTGTACCATCTGTCGACAGACATAGTCAATATTCCATACGCACCTGTATGTCTTTACCTTTCTTTATGTTAAATCTAAGTTTACTCTTTACGTGGAAATATAGATGTGGCACATGGAAATTAGTATCATGCTTGTACTGTTACTGTTTAGCTAACCCTAATCCTAACCCAGAAAACAGGCCGAACTAGTAATAGAAACTTTAAAGAGGGGCAGTTGGTACCCTGAGGCGATACCAGGCCGTGAATGGACAATAGGGGTAAGGAGGTTATCTCCCTTAGTGGTAGCTGAGCCTGGGAATCGAGGCCGCTTACGAAATTTGGGGGGGGGGGCGCCGCAGGCACCAATTCACAGGTACAGGTGTTAATTGAAAGGCCGATACACTCGGCCATGAGAACAGAGTTTGTTTTCTTTGCCACCGACTGAATGAGAGAGCTAGACTGTTAACCATACTTTCCTGTGTTTCAGGTGGGTCTGCCACTTCTGATTGTCCAGTGGTCAGTGTCTACCAATCCCTGATGTTGCAGATGGTTTCTGCAGCTGTTTTTTTTAAAATGTATTTTGCCATGTAGTCTGGAAATGTTCATACAATAGACATCCAGCTTTCCTGGACTATTTAACTACTCCATGAACTATCACGATAGTACTATCACGAGGAACTGAAGTATTGTTTTTTTTTTTTTGTTTTTTGGTGTTTTATGCCATGCCAGCAACTAAGGCTATATCATGGCAAAGGAACTGAAGTAGCTGAATTGAGAAGTAAATAAAGGAATTGCAAAAAGATTTTATTTGGATAAAGATTGTGAGACTGATTGTGCGTAGTAGTATGAGACAATAGCATTTACCATTATTACCTAGCACTATATGGATTGAATTGGTATACATTATCATAACCATGCAGTGCCTATGTATTGGGCATTTATGCATGATATGCTCAGGCATTTTCTATCGCACTGGCTAGTTAAGAAGCAAGTTTCATTTGTGATAAACATGCCAGCATTCAAAGAAGCAGGCAAGGAAACAGTAGTTACTTATGACCATCTGAAGAGACAGATGGAGACCCTGACAAACCATTGTGGTTGGATTCACTTGCCAAGATGTTCACTGACACTGAACCATTTTGACTAGTCTCTACAATTCCATGTCATCCCCAATCCCAATCCTTGGAGTACATGTCCCAGCAGAGAATGTTAATAAATGGGATTTCTGGATTGAAAGCATAAACTGATGCATCACCAGTATATTGCATGTGACTGCTACACCTGTTTATTTTGAGTAATGCAAAAATGATAGGTGTCCTTAATAAAAATAATGTAAATTTATAATACGCAGCTTCATGAACAAGATAGATCGCACTCTCTGCGCAGACCATTAATAATAAAAGAAAGAGAACAGCAAGTGGACAGTGAGGTACATACTGAACAACATAAAGATGAGGTACAAGAGTAAAAAGTAAAGCAATGGATGAAGTGATGTAAGAAATGTAAAGATTGAGTCGTTACATAACGGTTAGCATGACAGACAGTATTGTCAGGGAGTTAAGAATAGCCATTCAGGAATAGTACTTAGACTTTTTAGTAAACAGATATGTTTTCAGAGAGCGTTTGAATGAAGCCTTGGAATCAGAGTGGAGAATGTGATGTGGAAGAGAGTTCCACTACTTAGCAGCACAGAAGGAGAACGTCCGTTGTCTGTTGTTACTGTCTTTGTGGGAGGGAGGACAGAATGCAGGAGTCTGATGAGGATTGAAGATTTTGGGCAGGGGTGTGGACAAAAGATTTCCTTCAAGTAGTTGGGGGAGTAGCCTTCAAAGACACGCAGTCATCCACTATAACTGAGTCCTGTCTGAGACATATGACTGAAACCAGTAGAGTGGGGACCCCGAGATGCCATAGATAGTACTGTGTCATTGGAGTTTCAAACAAAACAAAAAAAACAACAGGTATTGGCACTGTAGACCCACAGGAATACCTGTTCCTGAATATGACACCTATTTACAAGGCTGACCATCAATGGTTTTTATCTGGTTTCCTCCATCGTGTGTGCATGAGCAAGAGAGAGTGTAACGGAGATAGTTACGAGTGATGTTACTGATAGTGAATGAAATTGTAAAACGCATATTGATGCCTAATGATAACTCATGTTACATGCTAGAGCTGCTTGACAGTGGGAAAATAAACTAAAAATTTGGAATTCCATCTGAAATATGGCTTTATTGCTGAATCTGGGTAAAAAAAAGGGCACCACATTAAATACTTTCCACTAGGCCAGGGGTGGGCAATTAATTTTCCCAAGGGGCCGCATGAGAAATTGGGATGGTCAGATTAATATAGTTAACTCAGTTTTACCCAATACTGTATAAATAGTTAATATACTGGCGGGTGGGCCTGTCAGAGACAGGAAGCGGGCCGGATGCGGCCCTCGGGCCGCCCCTTGCCCAGGTCTGCACTAGGCTCTTGCTAGAAAAGAGAAGTTAGACATCAAATGTGGGAATGAATAGAAATAGCTTTGAACATAAGGGACAAAACATTGCAAGACACGAAATAAAATAACACTGTAAAAGCAAAATTATACAACTCACAATATGTTTTGAGCTGGTTTTGATGTATAAGCCCAAGAAAATGTTTAAAAATCCATCGGACGTTTGAACACAGCCAAATAAAGCTTTGAACATAGCTTACTATTCGAAAGAACAGCAACGAAACAGAGCGTCTGATCACATATTTGATATAGCAGCATGAACTAGTGTCGGTCGTGGTATAGAATATTTTGAAAATATCAGTGTATTATTCGAAGTTACAGCCAGGGCCGCCGAGAGCCAGCCCGGGCCCCGGGACAGACGACCTCTCCGGGCCCCTTGTACTTGTAATCGTAAATTATTTTCCCAGTATATAATGTATGTTTACAATTCGAATCTCAATATCTACACTTCATTCAGTAACGAAATATAGACTGCAAACATTAGGACACTAGGATCTACATCACTACTTGAACATAAAGTTGTTTACATGCGAGTGGTTAGTAAATGAGGAAAAATGATGTTAAAGGATCAGACTTGTAGCACCTCGCTCCACAGACCCCCCCCCCCCCCTTATAAGGACTGTTACGTCAGCAGCGATGTCAAAACCTCGACAGATTAGAACAACGGCTAGATGTATCACATCGCCTTTTGTTCTAAGTGCTGCGCTTTTGTACTAAGCTCACTGACGTGCAAGGAAATGTTCTCTATGTAAGTGATTTATACTTCTACATGTAAAGAGGAAGAACCGAAGAAGTAAATGCCTAAACAAGTCTTCATCGAGTGTCGTTAATAACCTCATTAAAAAAGTGTTTGCTGCGACGAACAGCAGAGCACATCAGTTATCATTTTTATCAACTTACATAACAAACACGCAGCACCTATCGAAAGTCCCTTCCTATATTATTCCTTTAGCAAAACCGCACGCGCGCGCGCGCACACACACACACACAATAACTACACACACGCATGCTGTTACACGTAAACAAATATCTTAACTGAACTGTCGCCTTCAGACTCTTTAAAGCAGAAATTTTGAATTCATCCAACTTTTTACGAAGCATAAACTCGGTCGACTTCAACCCCCATCAGTCACTAGCCGTTAAAATACCTGTTGAGTTTTAGAAGACAAAGCAACTGTTTTAAAGACTAGTTAGCTAGTAAGTGTTAATACTTTTAATATTTAAGGAGATTAGAATGTTTTGTAAAAATGACAGAAAAAATAGAAATGTTTAGCATATTTTAGCTGAATCGTAATAGTTCATAGAACAAAGTTATACAGTACTAATATTGTCATTTTACCTGCTGACTAAAAACTTTATGAGCTTTTCTCACAAACTTTCATTATTGTCAGTCAATTTGAGACGCTAGTCACTCTCATTGACACTGATGTTCCTGCCTTGTCAAATGCTATTTGCCAATAAACTCGATTATTATACTGTATGGTAGTGTTACGACTGTAGCGGTAACTTGGCTCGTTTAAAGATCTGAAAATCTGCGGTGTCACACTTTCCTGTACAAAGTCACTTCAGTCATCCGTTGAACAGAGGATAGAACATGTATACAGCGGCTCACACTGTAATATTTCTCAGTATTATTTCAATGTTCAACAACTCAACGTTATAATCACATAATCAGCGGACTGCCACACAGTCTACTAACACAGAGTACTACTAAAAACTCAGAAAAATCGAATAACGACCACCTAGGTCTACCCCAGCTTTTTATAGATCCCTTCTAAAATGCTAAAAATACAAAATAAAAAAAAATATAAAAAAATATATAAAAAATTAAGACGCAGTACGCCCTGACCTTGACATCGCCACTTCCGCCAAGGCCCCGTCAAACTAAGAATACTCAATTTCGTAACAGGTAGTGTGGACATCGCAGTTAGGGGGATGGAACATAGCACGCACACAGGGAGGGTGGAGGCTGGCAATGTGGGGGTTGGGTGGTCGCTGGCCGGGTGACAGCCACGTGTTGCAGGGAAGATGTGAGGGGGTCGACTAGCGACAGGATGCAGGTGCGCGGATGTGGTTGGGAGGGGTGGAGGATGAAGAGGTGAGGGGGAGAATGAGAGGAGACAGCTAGCGCCAGCCGACGATTCTTGAGAGCATAGGACTGACAAGTAACTTGAGCAAATAAAGCCGTTTTTACGAACCCTCGCTACTATGCCACTTTTGCTCGGTCCCGGTAGGTGGCATAGTAGCGAGATTTGACTGTATACAGCATCATATATGACAGCTTCCTTGAAGACAACTAGCGCACAATAAGAAAGATTCCGAGGTGGCTTTGGGGGACGGATGGTGGGTAGATAGTATCTCCTTTTTACCGGGGGCTTTGTCGGCAAAGAGCAAAAGAAGGTCGGAGGCCGATGTGTTGTTACAGGGCGATGCTGGTACATCGCCGGAGGTCGTGCGATCGTCCCAGACCTTTAGTTACAGTAGTCAGAGTCCTCCCGGTGACATAACTCTCCTCCCTACCTCTATCCGGGCCATCCACCCACCGTGCGAACACTGTCTCTACACTTAAATTACCTTTCTCATGCTAGCCTCCTCTTTATCATCCTCCTCCAGCTCCAAACTTCCCGCGACACCACCGTGATCAATTTATAAACCTAATATTTGCGGGACGGCAGTTTTTAAAATGTTTTGCAATAATGTGTTCTATTTTGCTGGCTGCGATAGTATTACAGGATAAAATAGTCTCATTGTATCAAGGATCTACTGTGTAGACTAATGTAGTTGTTTGTTTGGTGATGGAGATACGGTTAAAAAAAGTCTCAGTGTTGCTTAGTAACTACGAAAAAAAGCAGCCTTGATGTCTCTCGCTTACAGGCTGCAGCGCCAGGGGCGGGCCCCCACCATGTCGGTTCACAGAGTGGCCACACATCAGTAACATACCTGCCTGATCTCCACTGTTAAGTCCGATTTGCTTGCAGGGCCCGCCCCCTCCTCCACCCCACCCTTCCCCGTAGTGGCACCTGTAGCCAGCAATCTCATGGCACCAACGTTCTTCAGGGCGGTTCACACGCGATAAAATCTTTGGTGTCCAGCGGCCGTCGCCTCTTGGCTTGTCCAGCGAGAATATGATAACCGCTGACTACTCTTCTCACGACAGGCCCCAGCACCCCGAAATTGTATTCTACAGACTTGAAACTCAACTTCTGCATGTGTAATGCTTGGGTGTTCTGTCCTTAGACCTTTCTTTAAAAGAAAAAGAAAAGGAAAAGAAGAAAAAAAAATCCACTGACCAAGGCCGGGCCCCCTTGACAGCCGCGGGCCCGGGTACACTAGACCCCCCTGTACCCCCCTCTCGTCAGGCCTGGTTGCACCCATTGCAATTAAGCCCATTAATTAAAGGTTCATAGACGGGCTATTTCCTGCCTCTGGTTATGAAACATTTTGCTGAGTCTACTCGGTAACATATGCAAACTAAACCCTTTTGATGCACATTATCTCTTATTCACAGTGGCGTACTGGCAAGTCGAGCATTTGGGCAATGCCCGGTGGGCCGGTGGGCTTATTTTGTTCTATAGAATAATATTATAGGCCTATTTTAGTGAGAAGGGCCGCTCTGTAAATAATTCCCGGGCCGCTTTAAAGCTCCAATCCGCCCCTGCTCATTCATTTACGAAAACTCATCACATTACACTATGAAAGTTTTCTGATGAAATGTATTTTAATATTTAATGAGATGAAACTCTTAATACTCGTAAGTTTAGTCATGCGGGATAGCAAACGGTTAAAGGTTCATGTAATCAGGAAAGGAATCTTAAAAAAGGTTTAGCAGACTTTAATAAATAGCTTTTGATTCTCACATTTCATAATTTACAGGAAGTTTTTCAAATGGAAAGGAGAAACCAGCGATAATGTAAACTAGGTCAACGTATTACTTCCGTGTTTCGAAATGTTCGTGTACTGTGTGAGGACTTCTGTAAAAGTAATACATGACAGAGGCGGCATGTCTCGATGCTCTCTCATGTGTTGTGTAGAATCTAAATAAAATAAAATAATCAAAAACAAATGAAGACCATACTTGTGATACATTTTGTGTTAGCCGTCCCACTTAGGTCACGCTCGGGTAAGTAAATTTAATTTGTTGTAGTTGGTTTTGCCAAGCGTCATTTTCTATAGAAGATTGAAGCGTCTGTGTTTACATTCATCGCTGAAATACAATTACTGTTGTTCATGATCTACTCTTTATCTCTGATAGGAGGAAACATTTACAGTGTTTCAAAATTAGTCGACTTGATCACTACAAACAAAATACCCCCGACTTGACCGCTCTCATTATTTTAAACTAAAATCATGGATAATCAGTACATTGCTCTATCTTAATGATTTTCAGTATCCTAGAATACAAGGTTGGTTAGTTTGAGAACACTTAAATCTTTTAGCGAACTCCTGCAACTATTCTACACTTCAGTAATATGCAGCACCGTGACTTCTGTCCTAGTGTGTTGGGGCGGGAGCACAGCACAACAGGATAGGGGCAAGCTGAACAAATACATTAAAAAAAGCAGGATGGGTGATTTTTAGGGGACAGAATGGCTTAGAGACACATTATCACTATATCACAAACTATCACAGACTACAATTTTTGCTAATGACAACTCTCATCCACTCCGACAGGATTTCGACAACAAACCTATAAACAGAAGTGGCAGGCTTAGAATTCTCAAATCCACAACCAGCAGCAATCCCCGCATACAACCAAAACATGACTAGGACACGTCTTTGATTGAAGGTTTTCATACAGCTGGCACCCGTTTCCGCTTTTTTTTTTTAAAGACGTAACCATCATGTAATGTCTGATGATATATTCGCATGGCAGATTTGGTGTGAAAGTACTTAGTGCACTTTTTTTTGAGAAGAGAGAGGGTGATAAAACTGGACTACGCGGAGAAAACACTCCCAGCGTCTCAAGATGACAAGCAAGTGTTTAAACCACGGCACTACCGGACGCATAGCATACTTGCCCACCTCGAGCAGATTATGTTCTCTCTATATTCACAGAGGGTGTAAGAAGATCAGTTAAGTCTACATCATATAGATCCTTCACATATCCTTTTAGCTGCATAGTCGCTTCAGAGATTAATTTCTTTATCCGGTTGACAGTTGGCTTGTGTTTTCAGTTTGATTAGTACGTTAGAAATATCGGAACGGAATATCACGAGGGGTAGAAAGCAGTTGAAGGGAAAGGGAGGTAAACGAGATGTCGTTGAAGCTACATACTTTCACAGCTGTGTCCCTTTGATGACCTTTTGCCATGAATTTATATAGCTGTCATTACTGAATGGTATAATAAGTTTTGCCAGTTTACAGAAGACATCCCATAAGTTTCTGTCGAGTGACGTTCGGTCAGGTATTGTTTATTTTTTTGTGAATTTTTCAAGGCACGCTCGCTTGTTCAAACGAAAGCTGCCTCGATGCTTCGATGTTTGACAATCTTTTACTTTTTCTAGGGTTTATCCCTAGAAAAAGAGATTGGTGGGGTGAACTGGTCAGCGACCCCATGACCTCCTTGTTTTCCTCACTGGTTTTTCCAAAAGAAGGGAGATGGGTGGAAAGGCCACCGTAGCAGCATGCCGTCCAATCCGACCCCGACTCAGTCTGTTCTAAGAACAAAGTATCTCTGCCTATAGAGGCTGCATGTAGTCTTCTACTGTTCTACGAGCTCATCTACATACTGATTCAGGCTTATTGCATCAAGAAAGACTACAATATTTAGTTGACGCTAAAAAAATCCGAAAACAGGATAGAACGACAGTAAATATGATTTTTAAAAGCTTTTTATAAAGTTAACAGATCATTACGAAAGCAGAAGGAACAACGAAAAAAATTAGGGAAATACGACCGAATTGCCCTTGTACTTGGTTATTATTGTGTACCGAAGAGTCAACATCACAGGCTATAGCATTGAGAAAATCTTTACTTTTGTAAATAATGAAAAGGAAATTTTGCACACAGAGCTTTGTGGATTTTTTGGTATGGAAAAGTCGCTTAAATGACGATCGATATACCGCATAGCGAATGCTATAGGGCGTCATTCCGTGTCGATTTGTTTTCCTTTTCGAAAACCCGACTAGAAAAGATCGAATGAAGGATCGAACGAGAGAAGATATGATTTTTATTTCCTTTTAAAAATGCAGCAGACGTTTTACAAAAGCAGAATAAGCGAAAGGATTAAACCAACCGGCGTACCAGTAAAGTCCGTTCTACCCACGAGAGTGTTGACTGTGTTAATTATTGTAGTGAGACTGGGCAAGCAACCCTCATCTCCCCTATTACACAGAGATACAGAGAGTAGACATAATGTATGGGATTTTGATTTATAGGCATGTCATCACTTGGGACTAACTACTTGCTTAAAGTCGTGCGAAGTAGACGCTCTTGACCAACACGAGTCTTAACTGGAAAGTTGATGGGTCTCAAGAAGTGTGTAAATGTTTAAACTTAGACTTACCATGCTAAACTGACAATGATAACTTATGCCGAATAGATTAATGTCTATTTTTTAATGTCCATGCCAAGACTTTATGCATGTAATACTGTCTGCGAATGACGAGACTTGATTCGAGCAGACATTTGTATAAAGCGTTGGTTTGGATTCTCACAGAGGGAAGGGAAAGTCTTCGAGTGATTTGAAGTTGTTGCGCATGAATTGTCTGCAGGGCTACAGAGAGAATTTACAGGTTGGGAACCCTTGCTTTCACCATTCTAGCAGGTGTGCGAGCGAGTATGACTGATGAAAGACTTGTTACCTTGATTGTTCGGTGCGGGAGAGCACATGCGGGGCGAGCAGGCACTAGACCAGTGGTTCTTAACCTGGGTTCGATCGAACCCTAAGGGTTCGGTTAATCGGTCTCAGGGGTTCGGCGGAGCCTCCTCCACGGAGGTCAAGACACACCCGCAATTCGTGATGACACTAAAGAAGGGTTCGGTGAACGTGCATATGAAACTTGTGGGTTCGGTACTTCAAAAAAGGTTAAGAACCACTGCACTAGATGCATCTAGGTGTTTAGTACATTGTATATAAGGCCTGAGAGTGACTAAGCAGCAGCAGACACAGTGGTAAAATGCAGTAGAGAGAGCAAGAGTAGTTACGGAGCAACGTCAATAAAGTGTCGCTTTTGTTCGTGTAGGCGAGTGTCGCTGTTAATCGTGTTTTGGTGTGTTTTGTCTGTAAGTGAAGACCATTGTATAAAGCTGTAAATAAAGTGTTTGAAATGTCTCCGACTGCACTGATTCAGTTTCTTGGATAGGTTCGCACCGTAGATTAGGACCCACGACCGAGCCATTGACGACGACATAGGTGCACAAGACTTACGCAAGTAACATCTACATATTCCATCTTTCAATGTAACATCATCTGTCCTTAGTTTGTATTTGTACACTTGTGAAGTTTTGTTTTTCCCCTACATATTAATTCATCTTTCGATATACATTCTCTTTCAGTGATCGTAAATGCAAAAAAAAAAAAAAAAAAAAAAAAAATCCCATAAATGTATAACAATGCTGTATTACTTCTTTATATATTACTTGAGTGCTCCAAAATGACGGATAGAAAAACAGCCAGGACAGAAAAACCACAGAACGTTAGTATACTACCAATAACAGAATTTGTAGAGTGCATTTCGTTGTGTGGGTGTCAAGCTCAATGCGTTGTGCACGAAAGACAGCTAACCGTACAACGAAGAAGCGATCACAACAGGACACAGAAGAGAAGAGCATGGTAAAAAACGAAAGCGAGAAAAGGGCGATATCAAAAGGCAAATATCAAACAGTGTAATACTAATTGCACTATAGCTATAGCAGTATTTTAAGGTTTCTTTAAAGGTAGTCTAAAACTCACCTTTAATGATAGTTTTTTTCTAACAAAGGTATTTGATATTGGGGGTAAAAACTACGAAATCTTGTATTAAGTAAGAAATAAAGTAACAATTATTTGTTGATCTCTTACCTAGAAAACCTGACAGCAGTCTGTGTCACGAGTGACAGTTACTGGGAAGTGCACAGTAATAAACCAGATAACACTTACACCTGCACGGGGCTGTCAGCACAGGACACAGTCCAGTGGGATCACTGGGTGCCTGACACATCCACCACTAATCTTGGTTATTGTCCGCCTCGTCCAGCAGACGGAAGTCAGTCTGTTTGTATCAGACCACTCAGCCCCATTTTCATTCCAAGCAGAATTTCTGATGACACAAGTGTGATGCTTATTAATGCTTCGGCCACTAGAGACACTAGATTATTTGACAAAGGGAGAATGCGCTGCTCGGCTGTTCGTCAGACATCACTTGCTGGAAGTGAGAGCTGCCGCCTGGATTACATATGTAAGACATTTATTTGAGATGTTCGATTCAAGCTTTTAATCCGATTAATATATTGCAAGTAAAGCTAGCATTTTCTTATACAAGAGTAATAAACGTTTGTTTTGTGAAATAGCGCCTAACAACTTCTAAAGAAGAAATAACGACTCGCAATGAAGGGAAATAGATTGTTACTGATTTGGATCTCTGTCTCATGACATCACCCACACCTTTCACCATTTTCTGAAATTAATATAAAGCTACTCTTTCCCTGATTCAGTATTTGGCGTTCCTAACACATTATTTCTTCTGTATTTATAGATGCAGGTGCAAATTTATCGTGCACGGTTCAGTTCAGAAACGACACCTGGAGTGTGTTTGGTCAGTGTAGCACAGAAAGAGTTTATTCAGCTCAAAAGAGGTACCGGTGTGAATGGATCCAGACTAAAGAGGTGATTATTGATGCACCAAAACGCTAATAATGGAGTTCATATGGAAATTCTTTATGTGAAAAAATCTACTGATTAATTGATTTAATAAACTTATTCTATGGAAATTGCAACCTACCCAAAGTAAAAACTACTATTAAAAAGTTTATTTTCTTACTGAGATAAGAATACCACTTGAAGTAAATGATTCCTTAACTATTTTGTGAGTCTTCCGTACGGCATATTTATCATGGATTGGTTTTACAAAATCATTTTATTCCTCATGTACAAAATATTCTTTAAAGTTTGCCGTCACAAATCCCTTTTATTATCATTTCCTTTTACATTTCCTTCTGTTAAAAGTGAGGTAGAGGACCTTTGTCGATTTATGAGGCGAAAATAGACTTACTCCCAATCAGTTACCCTAACACGTATTTCTGGTAAATATGTCTAAGAAATATATTTCTCGCTTTGAAGCCAACAAGAGAAGAAATCCTTATCTCCAACATTTCAATGACTGTGGTGCCCTCTGTCGGGACGTACGTCAGTGGATCGTGTAACATGACCAGTTACCTGCCGCCTGTCGGTCAGTACACTTACCGCGTGACCTTTGTTCCCGGTGAAGTGACAGTCATTGCAAGTGCCATCGGAAATAATACAATTAGTAAGTGTTTGGTGTGAACCATACAACGTTTTGAACCGTCCGCTCTCCCTTTTGAAAACAGTCCTCTAAAGTTTCAGGTTCACCCTAAAATTAACTGAGACCTTTTACTTACGTTTTCTTTGTGTGATGCAGATAACTGATGCTTTCAAGAAGACTAGTTACACCAGCATCCCACGTTATCATGCGTCTGTAATCCATTGCCTTTGACTTCCTTAAATAACAACAGTTTCGAAGAAAAAAATGACGTGTCTCCGATAGATACACAAGTTTTCAGCACAAAGAAAAAGGGTCAACAATAAAAACACGTACATAAAACCACGCACAAAAACCACACGCACGCTCCCGCGCGCGCGCACGCGCACACACATACATAGATTTTGATTTTCATGCTTCCTCTGATTTAAATATTCCAGGCACCTACTTAGAGACAAACGAAATTTTACTATCTATAGATTTAAATACGATAAATACGTTTATAAATATGCCTGATGAAAACACATTTATCAAACATAAATGAAGATATGTCCGAGGGGATAGCAAATAAGCATATACATTTTCTCTAGGAACTTTGGTTTGTAGTTTTAGGTCATTTCTTCAACAGGTAGACCCTCCAGTAAACCTTCCCACAACTGTCTACAATACATACCAGAAGGCAATGACCTCAGGTGCACGTGTTCTGTGAGTGACCTGGGCAGTCCTCCCGGTGTACTACAGTGGAATACAACAGGATCAGCAGAACTGCGGGTGTTAGCTGTTCAGGCTGGGGATGTTGGTACATACACCTGTCAGCTCTTGTGGAACAATACAGTCGTGCAGTCCGTGGAGTATACTTTGACCATGGCATGTGAGCTTAAGCTTTCTCTTATTCTTCACCGCAATTTATATATGTGTGTATTGTAGATGCATTTGTGTGAATGGGCCCTCTCGCATGCACGGATGTAATTGATTGCTAAATTAAACAATGAAATCCATCCCAGTCCTTGTTTATTGTTCTTAAAAGCTTAGATAACTGTAATGAATGTGAGACTGATGTAAAGAAAACGTGTTTTTTTTTTTACTGCTGTAAGTTGTAATTTAGGTTTTGGCTCAACCACCAAAGATGTACGTCGTTGAATATTTAACAGGAAAAAACCACTCAAAAATATGTTTCTGAAAAGTGAGAGATTGAAGGTCACCTATAGCAATAAATTTATAAAAAAGAGAATTTAAAAATGTAAGGTGGATAATGGTTGTGACACCATGAGTTAGCATCTTAGAATTTTGAATTTTGAAAAGGAATTAAAAGCTTTAATACTTGTCATAAACATGATCATAAGAAAGAAAGCTCTTTAATGGCATAGTACTACCTACTTACACATTATGTACACACAAAGTATCTCTGACTGGTTGACTGACTTGGTGTTGAAAGAGATAAGCAAAAGACTGATCTTTCTTGCATAAAGAACACATTGCCTTCTGCGATTTCTGATTGCAAACTTTTTAACGGCGTTAATCTGCGCTGACTTTTTGATTCCAAGTAAGAAAAGGAAATTTTTTTGTCAGAGAATAGCTAAAGACTGTGGTCACTTTCGAATCACAGTCAAAGAAAACTCGGGTCTGATGACATTAAGCTGCCTAAGAAGTCCTTTCCGTTCGATAAAACCAGTAAATTGACAATACAAACGTTTACGTCTTGTCAAATCTTTACTTCAAAAAAATAGCTAAACTTTTCCTAGAAGTACTCAAAGCATTTAAATACTATCTTTCATTTTTTTTATTTTGGTTGTCCAAAAGGGTTTTCTCTGTGAAGTGATTTTAAAAATAGATTTTTTTTTGGTTTTAAACAATCCGCTGTTGTATAATAAATGAACACCTATGGATATATCAGTGATAGTATTTATAGAACAGTTTTTAAAGCTAGTGGAGTTATTGCCTATGGCTAAAATAAAATCACTGTTTCTTTTAAACCGTATAGTAACTTCCCGACAGCAAAAATTTAATAATTAGTATGAAGTCATTTTATTTTAGAACATTTTTATTTAAATACTATTTTCGTTCTTGTGTTCCAGCCCCTCCATCTATTCCAGTGATTTTTTCACTCGGTGGCACAACAGGAACACCAGCGTATCCTTTCTTGATGGGTACCTCAGGTATACTGGGATGTCAGAGTAACCAGACAGGTCGACCACAAGCCACCTACAGCTGGCCTGTTCCCGCTACAGGTCAAGCTTCAGGGAGTAAACTGACTTTCTACAACCTGTCGAGAGAAGATAACGGGAGAACAGTGAAGTGCAGGGCCAGCAACAATTACACAGCGAACAGGCGGCCTGTTGATGATGCTACATTTGTCCTACAGGTCTACTGTGAGTACCTGGGGAAATGAAATCCTTACCAACACTGCTCTTTGGTAAATATGTGGTGTGTGTAATTCTATGTCCAGACGCACATGCGTGGTTACATATGGGTGCATGCATACACGGGTTATAAAAGATCAGTGGAGTTTTCTTTAGCACTTGTGTAAGAAAACATTAAGAACTGTTAGCAGAAGAGCAGGTTTCCTGTGGACCAGATCTTCAATCTCCTCCTACAACAGCAGGATCTCTTCCACTCCCTTCAGGATATTAAAATGGGATTTCACAGTCTGGCCATAGGGGTCTGTCAAGCCTGCCAGTTGTAATAATTAATGTCGTCTTGAAAAACGCCTTGAGAGAAACTCTCGTGATTACCAAAATTTTTGGCTAACACCAACGACAGCATCAAAAGACAGATTTAACTGAATTTATAACAGCCCGAATCACTCAGTTTGTGGGAAGATAATATTTTCAAAGATTGTAAACAGTGTGCAATTCTTCGTGTTCTTGTATTACCATTTGGTGCATGTTCGTGTATATACATATTTTGAGGTTGTTTGTACTCGGTTGTAACGACTACATCACAAGACCACTTTCCCCACTGGCTCTGGTCTCTTGTGATCTTGTGAAGTGCATCGAGCTTCTCTCCTTGTGGGTAAATGCGCTATACAAATCATGTTATTTTCTGCTTTCAAAGAGGTTATAGCCTTTTCTATTTACTGATCTTACTCTAAGGAAGCACTGGTAAGTAGGGATTGCATACTTGGGTATATAAGGTGAAGAAATAATTTGAAGCGCAATCCAGATTTTGTGATCAGAAATGTTACTCAGTCCTCTACGTACTGAGCAACCTTAAGAGTAAATGTCCTATTCTGACAGCCATGTCCTATTTCTCATAACGTTTGGCGAATTGTGTGATATGTCCTTTTTTATTTTCTCTAGATGACCCTGTGATCAACTTCACACGTTTTTCTGATGGAAGTGACTGTGTAAAGGTTTCCACTGTGTCTCACTACAAACAGTGTGTTGTTGCCGAGGGACAGATGGTTCACATCAACTGTACTGCTGACAGCAATCCATCCCCTTTATCATTCAGGTGGCTGAGTCAAAAGAAAGATGTCTACTCTAACTCAAGTGAGCTGGTGATCACATCTGCTAACCACACCATCCACAATGGTGACTACAACTGTACAGTAGTCACGAAACAAGAAAACATGGACAGCCGCCTTCCTTTAACATCATCTGCTGTACTGACTGTTATTGTTGGCTGTAAGTAAAAAATTAAATAATTAGTTTTATTATATTATCATTACATGAATCAAACACCTATTTTCACATCATGTCACTGGCAACGAAATGTTTATGTTGCAGACTCTCCCATTGTTCTGCACTTTACCATAAACAACGTGGACAACATGACTGTGAATGTTCAGGAGAAATCTCATGTGGATATGAAGTGTCTTTGTAATGGCAGACCAGCTCCAAGCATTAGACTCATTAACGTAACAGACCCAGAACATTTCCTAAACCAATTTGAGGCCACCGGCAACATTTCCGTTGATGAACAGAGATGGGGGGTCAACTTCAGCATGGACCAAGTTCCTTGTGAAGCGTCGGGAATCTACAAATGTGATGTAAAAAACAGTCTTGGACAGGACAGTCAGAGTCGCACGTTACTTGTGAACTGTGAGCATAATTTGAGAAAATTCTTGTTTGTAGATTATTTGGTACTAATGTTGTCAGAATATTATATAGTATAAGGCACTTTGCGAGCTTCTTTAACATTGGAGAAGATTTGAAAACAGTTTTGCTGTGTCCTATTAAGTGATTGCTTTATGATTAATATATTGTTCTAAGTGATAAAAAAATGTAGGCTATATAAAATGTTTTGAAAACTAGTAATGCATAATAAGGCGATGTGAAACTATAATTTCGACTATACGCAGTGAATAGCAGAGGTTCAATTGAACTGATTTTTAAAAGTAATTTGTGTATATAACCAAGCAGAAACACTGCTAAATTAGTGTTCAATACCACATAAAATCATAACATATAATGTGCAGGTGCTCCCAGAGGAACATTTGGTGACGGCAATGTCAATATTACAAGCAGTACAGGAGAGCTTATTGTTAGAATGACTGCATACCCCACGCCGATGGTAGAGAAAATAACATTTCTTGGCCTCAACAAGAGTTCTGATGGAGAACCAGTGAAGGAAAATACTATTTATGTGCAGTGTTCTGCCAGCTCTTTAGCCCCAGCTGCGGTCACCTGCAATATAACGGTCATCAACATGGCAAAGAGCGAGGAAGGTTTTTACAGAATTGTTTTCAGCAACAATTTAGGAGTTCTCCCTTTCATCTTCTCTGTAACAGGTAATTACATTAATTTGAAAGTATTTACTTAAACACTGGGAAACAGTTTATCTCCTTTTCTAAAACTCGCTTTGTGTAATACTAGGCTAGGAATATTTGATTATATCAGAATGCATATTTTGTTTTGCTCAACGATCATTTTACTGGCTAACAGCATAGTTTAATATTTGCTGGTAAGTTATTTAATTATAAGGGACATTTTACCATACAAGGTATTGATCTTTATTATTCTATCTTGTTGTTAAAGTTTTAGATCAAGCGAGTGAAGTAAGCAGTCAAGACCAAAACCCTAACACTCCAGCAATAATTGGCGGAATCTTTGGTGCCTTGATTTTGGTTGTCATCATTATTGTTACTGTATTCTTATTGCAGCGACACAGAAGTAAGTTATTACTTGTGTATATATATATACATGGGAAAACATTACACAACATGCTTTGCGAAGACAGAAACACAAATAGAATATCATGTTCAACAATAAGAAAAAGTTAGAAGAAAGAAGTTTTTTTTTTGTTTTAGAATCAAGAAAGCAATAGTTATTTTGTTTATTGAGTTATATATTTATGTTGTTGCCTGTCCAGAGTACATTATTATTATTATCTTTTGAACTTTATACATTTAAATCTTTTTTACAGGAAATGGTAGCCAGTCAAAGTCAAGGCAAGTACAGTATTAAATTTGCAGAAGTGATGGTTATATACGCCATTAATAAAACATACTTTTAAAAGCACACTTGAAATGCTTAGAATATATCTGCAATATTAAATATTTGCAATCCAGTTGAACAGTTTGGGAATATTTTAAAATGAAAAAATCTGAGTTGTGTTCCGATTGTAATATTGTTATTATCATAGAAAAATAACTTAATTTTTTATTATTTAAACAGGAGTGACCATCATCCCAAAACAAATCAAAACAAGACTGCTGATGGTTAGTAACAATTTAAAAATGATTGTTTATCATTGTTATGAACACTTTAGAATATCTTCTTGGTTTTGAAGTCTTTACTACGATTACTATTTATTTCTCAAACAAACTAAAGAAAACATTAGAGTAAGGAAAATAGATTTTTTATTTAAGAAAAAAGGCACCACTTGAGAATAATTTTACATTAGAAAAGTACAATTTTCATACAATTTTGGTAATTTCATGCATTTTAATAGATAAACTTATTATCAACAATATATCTAATCAGTTCCTGTGACCATTGAAACGATTTGTGCAAAAAGGGCAGGAACAAAAGCATAATATTCCAGAAATAATTGTGGGAATCTTAGCATTGCAGATAATGGTTGTCAACATTATTGTAACCGCATTTTTTAGTGCAGAGATACAGAAGTAAGTCTCCAATATACATTAATTTGTATATGGAAAAATATAGACTAAACAACTTATCTCGTTTGCAGTGAGAAAAATTCATCCATCTTACAATACCATAGAGCAGGGATGCCCAACCTACGGCCCGCGACGCGGTGCCATTCGGCCCGCGAAACTTCTGCCCACAATGTAGGAAATCGGCATGTTAGTAATAAAAAAAAAAAAACCGAAAAAAAACGAAAAAAGGGAAGAAGAAGTATTTATCCGCACGTAGGGGCGTCTCTCAATCTTTTTTTCGATGGACGAACATTTCGATTCAGTGCTCCGACTTGGTGTCTCTACGATGAGGCCGGACATTCAGAAGTTGGTTTCGGGTAAACAACTTCAAATATCCCACTAATTACTACATAATTAATGGTAAGTACAACTTGTTTCTAATAAAAATGGTATCTGCTCTATTTTTTTTTCGTTTTTTGTATTCTTGCGGTGAAGTGGCCCGCGACACGGCTGTCCGAAATGGATATGGCCCGCAGGCCGAAAAAGGTTGGGCATCACTGCGGCATAGAGTATCGCGTTCATCAATAAAAAAGATGAATAAGCAACATTCAATATAAAAGCAGAAACGTTTGATATAGTAGAAAAAATTGTTTTATTTTTTGATTTATTTGTAAATTATTTTATTAAGTATCAACTTTATAATAATGGTTGTATCCATTTATATATAACATTTTATGTCACATTTGATCATTAGTAAAAAGATAAAAAAAGTTTATCGTTAGATCAAGAAGCTCACTACAGAAAACAAAGTATACATTAAGTGTATTAAATGAAAAAGAAAAAAACACCCAAATGTTCCTGATAAGCTTTTCAAAAATCTCTAATTTATTCAAATGTTGCTAGTCTAAAAATTTACAAACTATCAACTTTTCACAGGAAAGGGTGGACACCAGAAGTCAAGGCAAGTAAAGGATTAATTGGAGCATTATTAGTTTATTGTTTATGACTTATTTTGCAAAAACGCCATTTTAAAGCTCATAATGGGATTTGGAATACTAAGTACAGCCAATCTGTTGAAACCTTTTAGGAACAAAAGGAAACTAAATGCCTTGAACTTCTTTATAGATATGGCGATATTTTTTACAGACTTACTCATATTTTTCTATTATTTATACAGAAGTGAAGATCATTCAAGCATAAATCAACAGAATGCTGCTGATGGTAGGTTAACTTTTTAAATGAATAATTACCTATAATTTTACCTATAATCCAGGTTTTCTTTGTTTGTAAAGATTTAGCGCGGTTGTAAAAGTCACTAATACTAAGAAGAGCACTAAGAAGAAAAGAATTTAACTTCACAAAAAAATTTAAGGGAAGAATTCATTTTATTGATCTAAACATCTATTTATAACCACTTTTTTTTAAAAGGACATGCTTTCTTCTAAATGGGGAACTTATGATCAACAATGTTGAAAGTAAACGATTTTATACTTTAATCACACAGTAAGCTGTGCACTTATGTACTTTTGTGTGGGTGTACGACCAAATGACGTCTGCGTCGCCTATTCCCACTCATGGTCACTCACAGTAACAACACACAACAATCACACTCTCTTGGACAACATTGCCAACATCCCATGGAAAAATAGATTCTTATAGGCCGTGTTTTAGATGCAGGAAAGTAGAAGAAATTAAAGATGAGAAGGAAGAGAGGAAAGGAAAATAAGGTGTGCTGTAATTACGATAATTTAACTTATTTAACAAGCAATTATAATAATTTAAAGTAATCAAATAATTATTTATTTGATAATGAGGTAAGTGTAACTGATGAAAAAAACAAAACAAAACTGGAGAGCGATGACCTTTCCTTTTCGCTTCCTCTTTAAGTCCTTCCCATCCGCTAAATAACCTTTATATTTAGTTAGAAGTTATATCTTTCCTAATATTCTTAAATGATTCACTGAATGTCGTTATAAGATTCGGACGCCGTCGCTCTAGCTTAAATGTTCTTTAAATGTTACTGGTAATATTTAGTATCAAAATTCTTCGACAATCTTTTCTGTGTCTGTGTAAAAGGTGAAAATGCTCTTTTATTTACACTTTTAAAACTCATTTTAACATTCTTCTATAGCTGCGGCTGTAGCTACTTGCGTATGAGTGTGTATTATATAGCTTGGTATACAAATATATTCTATTATTAAAAATTATCAGGAAGGCATTCTACGCTAAAATATGTTCATGCTAAATCCCCCTCCAACAAAAAATTTCACTTTTATGTGGAATACAGTTAATCTCCAAAATTGACTCGATCAACATGCTTATCCACTTCAGTCAGATAAAAAAATACACACTTTCTCACAATTGGTAAATTGATGAAGCACAATAAAAATAAAAACATAACAAAACAACTGCACATGAACATAGGCTGATCCCTTTCCCTTTTAAATGCATTTAAAGACAAGAAAGAAAATGCTGTTTTAAGATGTGTGACCCGATTTGTCAGAAATAACACAAATATCTAAAGATTTACTTAAAAAACATGTTGCAACAGAATCAAGTAGTATACCAATTTTTACATGGTAACATCAAATAAACAACAGCATCATATATGTTTATTTCAAGTAACGAAACCAAGAGAATATTATGAATTATTTGAATATTACATAAGCCTTGCCGGTAGACAAACATAAATACAGAAAGAAAAAAATGTGTTGTCGCAACGTTGATCGTGGTGTTGACAAATATCTTTGCTATAAGTGTCATAAAGTATTCTTCTTTTATTGTATTGATCACTTGAAAAACTGGTAGAAAACGTTCAGTAAAAGAAGTCAATGCCTTGGTGATACCTTCACAAGTAAACAGGATAAGAACGGTGACTATTATTTAATTCTACTTTTAGTTGTCGGACAAGGGACCTCGCCGTATGAAAGACTACAACTGGAAGACACGGGGAACAGATCACAGTATGAAGAACTACAGCGATACCAGAACGCCTCAGCATTATCGCCGGGCAAGAGAACTATACTAAAAAAATCATCATCGTCATCATCATCATCCATCCATAAGATGCTTGTAAATCGCGGAATAATAACGCGTGGCAAAATTATGCGCTTTATCAAATCATGAATATGTAGTAAAACTGATAAGAAAAAGGTGGTAAATAAGTGTACACACATCTTAACAATAAACAACGCATAAATGCTTTCTATGAATGGATATATTGAATGAGACTATTGGATACTGGATCTGTAATTGTCCTTGTGGACCCATAAAGTTGGTTTGAAGACTGAAAAGTCTGAACTAAGAATTGCAGTGAATTCAATGGTTTATTTTCTCTTTTTCTTGGTACTTAGTAGGGGTTGATATCTCTAACAGCTATAACTTTAATTTAGCTTAACATCATATATAGAGAGACATGTTTAAAGTTAAACAACAAAATAATCTCTGTCGTAAACATTAATATAGCCAAGACTAAATTATGGAAAAATTCCTCAGTTAAGTCATGGATTATATTATGTTGCCAACATGTAGCATCTCCGCTGTATGCAGCATTACAAGTGCACGATGTAGGCAAGAGGTCAGACTATGAAGAGTTACAACGATACCAGAACACCTCGGCAATATGACAGGAAGGTATTCAGGCTTCAAACTTTTAATATTTTTATATTAATGGATAAGTTTGAGGTTGGAATGATTTATTTCATAGAAGTAACCTATTTAGCCATTCGTTTAAGTAAATTTAAAATCATTTGAATTAATAGGCTTTATAATAATCTATGGAAATACCCATAGCTTTACAATATCTTAAACGCGCTGAGACAGCGTTACAACTAATCACTAATTGAATAAAAAGCGGTTTTTGTTTTTGTTAAACTCATATTTGAATAACATTTTTTCCAGTTGTAAACAACAGTGGTCGCACAACGACAGACGAACATAACTTTGTGAACTAAGACGGGATTTCTTTTCTAACATCTAACCGCTTTGTCAAGAAACAATATGAAGTATACTGCTTTCGTTTATGCTTTAATTCTTTATGGAAAAATTTACCATCAAGAAAAGAAATGAACAAAATAGACATTTGGAGAAACATGTTTTGGAAGAAGTTGTACTTTTTGCTTTCCTTAGCTGTGTGTTTGTGCGTGTGTGTGCAAGTACCTTGCTTGACATAGATAATGATGATGATAACGATAAACAGCTGCTGATCAAGTAAAAGCTCAAAATGTAGAAATGTTGAACGGCAGAAATAATTTTAATGTATTAACTCCTAGCGTTTGAAGAAGGATTATTTTGCATATATTTATACTTATATTTGTTCATAAAGTCCTGATAATCATAATATCCAAACAATTTGCTCTTCCTTTTAATTACTGCAATACTTCGTTGTGTTGACTAATGCAATGAAGAACATGACTAAAATTAATGTGTCTACATCTTCATGTATACACTACTGGCACTGTGCCTTTCATAAAGTGATTTTAAATGTGCCCAAAGTTGAGTTTCGTTTTTATGCACTTAGGACATTAAGGGGTACAGCAGAGGTGGGAATTAAACACGAGTTTCTGGAGAGAAAAAAAATTCCGCCTTGTGACGAGACCTGATTGCTAGGATTTATGATCTTCACTGCAGTGTTTATGTTCTTATATGTTCTTAATCGTTCTCTTCACACTCATCTGGATGATGGACTGGTACAATAAATATAAAATAAAACCTAGAAACACAGAATATGAAAAATGGATGGGTCCCTCTGTAAAGCATATGGGCAGCACAGGTTTTCTATGGACCCATACGTGTTTGACATTCTTTCCTGCTAATGAAGAGGCTCCGGTTAAGAACACACTCACGTGCTTTCTACACGAACCATACACAGTCTAGAAGGATTCCTGTCAACAAAAGAAAAAAGTTAGTTTATAATCGGACGAACTACGGGGATTAAGATAACTTTCAACTATTCACACATTACCACACTCCATATTTATAAGATTGATATAGCTATATCAGCTACAGATATTAAGACGACATGCAATATGGAGTTTAACCGATAACTTAATTAGATTTCATAATAAATTAGACCGGATTCTTGGGTCATATCCGAGAAACTGATTAAAAGTTTGGACAATATCTTTTAACTAAATATACATGATTTTTTCAGTAAGCAAGGGGAGGTATGCTGTTCTTACTACTAGTTCTCTCCCTTCCCTTATAAATGTTAACTCAAAGCACACACATAGATATAAGTATATATATATCGTAGGCCACACGAGATTTAAACAAAAAAGACTAGAGTTTGCGATTATCACATGTAATAAAATGAATTTCACTTTATGTTTAATAAATAATAAGTAGGCTGATGCTTTCTAGACTGTCTTTTATTATTAAATTCAATTTTATTGTTAAAGATTTCAACAACTTTTGTTGATGAATGTTATTAACTTTAATGCCAGTGGCAAAATCAAGATTCTTTCTTTCGTAAAAATAGTCTAATGCTAAATTGCAATCGTTGCTGAAAACGTCTGAGTAATTTCGGGCCAGAATAACTATTCCAAATAAGAAATTAAGACAACAGTAAAATCTAATAATAATAAATATGTTCAAAATTTGTAAAGCGCACACTCACACTCCTATAAGGAGTATGCTCGTACAGAAAACACAAAGAGGAACCAAATTTGACATTGCGTGAATCGATATTGTTTTGTTGGGGAAGGGAGAAGAAATTAGTGCAATATAACACATTTGACTAAACTCAGATTTGTAAAGGATGATTTTTGCACCTCCGTCCGTAGGTCTCCTAACAACCTTTCCCATATGCTAGTCCTTTTTCACACCCTTCGTTTTGCAATGTCATGTTACTCTCAGCTCTTGGTCTTGTTTTTTGGTTCCTCTTTGTGTTTTTTTCTGTATTTGATTTTATTCTTCGTTTAGTAGAGCTGTTGATTCTTTCGTAGTTCATATGTTATTTGTTTGTTTTCCTGTCTCTCGTATATGCTGTCTATGTTTAGCTATTGTTTATTGTTTATTATTAATTATTGTCATTATTATTATCTTTCGCTTTGTATACGCATGAGAAAAGCAGGAATCCCCGCCCCCCCCCTCCCACACGCACACACAGACTCCAAATATCACACATATCGGTGTACAGTACACAAAACAAAAGAGCAGACGATGCAGGAGCTCTCTTATTAATGGAGGCGCCAAAGTTAACATTTCCAGGTCTACGCTCGTGTCTTTTGCGTCAGTAATTTCCCTTGCATCTTGGCTACCCAAACATTATAGGTGCACGGTACCGCCTTTACGTGTCACCACAAAGAGCGATTTGGGCTGCGCTCAGATTTCTCCTCTGGGTGTGACATCTATCCACAAGGCTTGTTCGCGGGTGTTCCTTTTTCATAGTATTCTTGTTATTTCCCCCTTTAGCCTTAATTCTCCTAGCTAAATCACCAGTAGGTAGAGATATTTCCATCCCATACAAGTTGTTACATAATAGCACAGAAAATAATCTAACCAGTATTTCCTTGTTGCTTTAACGGTAATAATGATGCTGTAGTGGAAGGAAAAACGAATCTCATAACAAATCATGTGACCAAATATAGCAACAAATATGGCCACCATAATTGCCTCTTTTGTTATGCACCAGCAGGTCATGAGCTGCTGACAGTTTCTCGGAACTTTAGCAACCAGCAAACACATAGACAAAGATTTATATGCATCCATAATCGATGCCGCAGTGTTAAAAGTTTAATTGTTGTGGCTCATTGTGATGTTAAGTATAGGTTAACTTCAACTTTGTACCACTTGCAGACGTCCTTCACCTTGCGTCAGGCGTGACGTAGGGGTTTTGGAGGGGATTCCCCTTTTCGTTCACCTTTATCGGGTTTCGTTGTGTGGCGTGATGAGAAGGTCACACAGCTAATGAAAGACGTGAATGTCAGTGTATGCACGCCCCGAAACACTTGAAATGCGACATTTAGGACTGTAGGTGACATATACTGCTGTTGACATCACGAGACTGGCTATCCGCGTGATAAACTCATATATTAAAGTGACCTGGCGCTACTCCAAGCTCCGCAATCCTGCACAAGTACACTCAGGCAAGCAGGAAGTGGGTGCGTGGTGGTGGTGGTGAGGGGGAAGCACTTGACCTCTACCCAGGTCACACTAGAAAACTAGTGTTCACGATAGCTCATCGGTACTGCACGTTGCCGTACAGTGGTGACCCTAAAAGGACAGCAAGTCGTACTAGCGATAAGCCTCTGCACGAGGAAGTCGGCCATTTTTAATCAGCCTTTAAATCTTCTAAATCTTCCTTCTCTTTCCTGAGCCTGCATCCCCAACCCCGACTCTGCGGCTTGCATGACAGTATTTGCATGGAGCATCAAATGATGATGCCCATCCAGTCATATTGATTTTGTACCTGACGTTGTCACGTGTGCAGCTGTGTGTGCATCGTGGCGGTGACCATGGAGACAATGTTGTGGTTCAGGCGCTACCCACAGTCTCCATGAGACAGACAACAAAGTCTGGGCTCTGTTTTCCTTCATTGATTTTACGCCCCATTAACTAAGTGAACTGACAACGGGGGATATTCTAGGCACGTTGTTGTGTTCCTTTATTGTTGTTTACAGGCAGTTGCCATTAGTAGCCTGTACTCACAGCAGTGCATATATTGTTTTAGATGTAGTCTGTGTGATTTTGCACGTAGATAAGTTGGTACCTGTGTGCGTGGGTTGGTGGTGTTGACAGGCTGCCGAACGGCATAAGGACAATTATGACAATCAATAAGGAACGTGCAATGACGCAGTCTATTTTTAGACTGGGAAGTTGATTTGAAGGGTGGGAAATGCTCAAGTGTTTGAGAGTGAGAGGTGCTTATAGAACAATCACTTCTGCTAGCAACAGTGAAGGAAAGGCTATGTGTGATTATACATAAACACCACACATTTCTATAGTTACTAAAGCTGATTTAAGAAGATTATATCATTTACTCTGCTTAAACCTCTTGAGAAATACATTAATTCCATCCGTTAACTGTTTATCATCCTGTAATTTTATGTGACCTCGAGCGCGTGCACCCGCACACATGCAGCTTATCAGAAGGGAAACACGCCGTCCTTGAACACTTGACAGCATCTTAAGCCTAGAACACGATGGCTCTAGGGTACAAAACTGTCGAGCAATCGTTCTTTGAGAGATTTACGACCAGAAATGATACCCAACGAAATTGCTTTCTGGACCAGCAATCCATAAAATGTTTCAAAATAAAACGTATCAAATTTTTATGACAGGTTTATATATATATAGTTTCCCCCACCTACACGCCATCGTTCTCAAATGACAGCCATGTTGGCTGTCTTGTCCTATTGTCTGTACACAATAGCTAATCATGTTGTCTGCAACCGGGAAGCTTTGTTTTTAATGACACAGTCAGGCCAGGGTTTTTCGCTGCTGGGGTATATTGGCCCCTGTGTAGTGCGCGGGGTATCGTCACATGCTGGGACCTGCATGACAAAGTTACCTGGCTGTTACACATCCGCCATGGTCCATCGTACCTGTTGTTAAAGCGCCCTGTAGCCTTGAAGGTTTATTGATGGTGGGGTTAGGGGCGGTGTTCTTTGACCTCAAACGTGTTGCTTGTCGATCGATACACGTGCACAAGCAATGATCGATGTATACCAGCCTCTCCCACTGATCTACTCAGACACGGTTTGTTTTGTCGAAACCTTTGGCTGCATTCCATTTCTTGAAAAGCAAGCTGCCAAGCCCTGACAACCTTTATTCTGAGCACGATCGAGCGTTTCTGGGAAAGGCTAGTTTTCCCTTTAACAGTAAACTTCCCCATAGTACCACAGTATGAACACTCTAAAGAAAAGCAGGATTAGGGTTTGTCAAGAGAGTATGGAAAATTACTTTTGGTTTCGAATTCAAGTATAAACTTGGGTTTCCCCCTTCCCCTGTTTTCAACAATGTCATACTTATTCTGCATTTACCCTCTTGGCAACTTTTTCACAAATAACAGAGATATACTTTCTATTCCTGGTTCAATTAAACTGTGACGTTTCTGTTTATACCTCCACAGGTGGAAGTTCTTCACGAAAAATTCCCCTTCAGCTTTGCAGGCATTTGGAAAACATCTCGTTTCACGGACCAACGGGGTGATTACATACCGAAGTACTGACTATACTAAAAGACTTAAAATTTTTTAAGTAGTTATCTAAGCTAGCTGCAAGTGTTCAGGAACAACAGTTTAATATATCATTTATCATGTCTTATTTGATCATTTCTATTAAACATTGTTACAGTCTGTTAAAGGTTATCTCTTAGCCAATCAGTTGGCTTCCGCTCCACAAAAGGTTTTGCCAAGAAAAACGCGATGAATGGTAAGGTGGTTTTAGGAGTGGTGACCTGGTCGGGACCAGAGAAAATAAATAATATTCTCAAAGGTTCGTGCCAAGCTCGTGTACCAACACCTTACTTCCTTGTTGTTCTCGTTGCTAAGTTACTGCCACGAACAGGAACAGGATTGCCAGAGATAGCGACGTGGAACCAGGCAGGTTTAACCATAGTTTCCTTTGAAACTACATAAATGGCATACTGATCTTTAACCCTCTTAGCACTATAGGACACGATCGTGGCTTTGTCGGGAAGCACGGGGAATTTTATTGAAAAGTTTATGTTTTCTCCTTTCAAAAAATGTATAGGTTTCTTGGTCTAATGTTTACCTCAGAGCAGCAATAAGAAAAACTGTCGTCTTCATAGTCTTCAGTTATAAGCCAGTCATTGTAATGTTATATTTTTATGCCGTGCTAAGAGGGTTAAGACGTAGAGCACTAACCGAGTGAGCAGTTTGCAGAAAAGTAATTTTTCTTCCTTTTGGTGTAACACGTCTTTCCTGGGACTCTGTGAGGTAAAACGTTGCACTGGGGTAAAGTTTAGAAGCCAAAGACAGGCATCTGGTTTCCAATGATGTGAAGCAATGTGCAGATCCCCACAAGCATTATTGCTTTATGTTACTTTACCATGAGGCATCAGCGGGGCTTTACACTGCTTTATATATTATAACTATGGAGACAAGACGCTTGTTCTTGAGTTCCCCATATGCCCAATGGGTAACGACTTACCCTCGCGTCATAACTACCACGAACCATTCATAAAAGGAGACATTAAAAATGTTATGTCCTTTTTGTATCTACAGTTTGTTACAGATTACAAGAAGTTTGTTGTAGATGCATCATATCTGAAATTTTCTCAGTTGCACTTTTACTAAACCCTTTGGCATCTCGTTGGTATACCGTTCATGCACAGGGCTCAAGCTTGTATTTTCTCAATCCTAAACGTATTTAAAACAATTTTGTAAGTAAATATTGACAGCTTTCTCACACTGTCAGTGATGAAGGATGTCCACAATGCCGAGAAACATAACAACGTATAACATATTATATTTCAATTAATGGTGTAGTCTTCAAAAGTCATCCCAGGTTTTCCTCAATATAATCTCGAATTTAACTATCTGTGGGATAATTTTTCCTGAAAGTACAGCTATCCTGTTTCTTCTAAAGTAGCCAGGGAAGTAGGTCGACTGAGATTAAGAGAGTTGTGCCCTGATTGTTGTCTGTCCCAAGAACCTGGCCACCCAATGAAAAGAACCAACTACAAAGATAATATTTTCCTCTCAACAAGGAAGATGATTACTCATACCAAGGGATCCTCTCTAGCTCAGCTGGTATGAGCACCGTGGCGGTAGTTCGCGGTTGTCAAAAACCTGCTGGGAACGAGGAAGTAAAACTACAAGGATATCTGTTTTTATCTCACTTTTTTAATACACAGAGGTCAGCAACGAACAAACATCGAAGGTGCGGAATAGGTCAGCGAGCTGGCGTCTTGTGAAATGCCATACAAGTACATTAACACAAAGCCGAGTACGGACACTGTGCACTCTGGGAGGTCAAGGAGCTGACGTCTTCTGAAATACAGCTATGTTAACAGGGTCTGTACAGAGGGGACTTTTTCCCTTCTTCCTTTTCCCCGGCTTCATTTGCACACAAGCTCGGGCATTGGCAAAAGACAGCCATCAAACACAAAAAAATGGCGGGCTTCAAATCGCCCTGTCCTTTTTATCTTCAAAAATTAGTGATAAGTGATATTTTGTCTTTGTATCACTTTGGCGCACTAACTTTTAATATCTCATCGCCTATCCTTTCATTTAAAAACTAAATAAACCGCTCGAAGCTTGTATATAGAGGAGTTTGGCTACCAAGGATGTCTGCCCATCGAGATAACCTAGGTAGCTGGCTCTTGGTAGCTGAGTTGAGTCAGTTTTCAATATTGAATTCTCTGACGATGATTTTTAATGACTTCAGGCAGTACGGATATGAAATACTTAAAAGAACAATTCGAAACACACTCCATCAGCATCAAATGTTTTGGAAAGCTGGAGTCCTAAAATGGCATCTGGCGACGGCATGGCCCTTTTAAGACTAATCATACTAAAACTTCTGTGTTTTTAAGTTCTGATGCCGCTGAATAAGTAGGATGTTAACATTTATTTACATGGACATTTCTGCTAGCTGTTGATGACGACGACGACGATGATGACGACGACGACGACGACGACGACGACGATGATGATCTCAGTAACGTCAACCAGGGATGAACACGAGCGTCAGTTTGACGCACTTGTGTAAATGACCTGTGGCCATGTTTCAGGGTCAATAGGCTGGAACTAGACAAGCGGCAATACTTATGGGCTGCTATGAACATATTCAAGTGGACTTCATTGCACTTATTACCACAAGAGCAGGCTTATGAAAAGTCAACGAGGGACACTCATGAACTGAAGAAAATTTATTTTTACGACTTGTGTCACCAGGATTTCCCTAGAGCTTATCTATAGCTTACTCGTGGCACAGCTAACCTCTTTTATCTCGGATCTAGCATACAAACTCGTCGACCTGCAGCAGTAGATGTACATGCATGTATAGCATTGAATAGAAGTGTTGTCTATTGTTCTGACAGGTTTTGAAGAACACCTGCATATGTTCAACTTCCCGGTCCACAGACCTTGAGTAAATACTGTGGATAGTCAGGTAAACACTCGTGGAGGTGACAAAAGCAAGGGGTTAGGGTTGCCCTGGTGCATTTTTTTTTTTATCAGCAATACATACGCTACAGCAATATCACAGCAATGCGGTAGATATTCACAAGCTAATCGTTGTAACTGTTCTGGTGCAGGTGAACACGTACGACTGAATATCGCGTTAAATTAGTGTATTGCATAGACTGTGACTGACAACAGATATAATTTCTATTTAGAGTCAATGTGTTTTTCATCTAAGTGGTGACGGGGAAGCTCAAATTTTCACGAGGATATTTTAAGAAAATAAAATGGTGTGAGAGAGCATGATCGAAAACAACACACACACAGAGGGAGAGAGAAGTTTTTTTTTGTTGTTTTTTTTTTTTTGTTTTGAGACGAGATAATACAAACTACAAGAGCAGACTAGAGAGGGGACATGATATCTAGACAGGATCGTGAGGCTCGTTATCTGTTTCAGCTTTGATAGCTGCATAGACCAGCCATCTCTATGTGCAGTAGACAGCTGATGCTAATGTTACAATTACTAGTTTGTTGCTCCACTTAATATTAGTCTCCAAATGAGTTTCTTCATTGACATTTCTTTCTAGAGAAGTTTAAGGTGCTGGACAAACTGAGACGTGATCATATATAATGTCAGCTGCTGACTCAGAGTAAAACACCACCCACAAAATAAACTACCCCCTCACAACACGTACCGGATTTTCAAATAATAAAAATGTCAACGTCGACCGTTATTTGGATCACCCCCCCACCCCCGCCGCAATCTCTGAACGTTTTTTTTTTCCCAGTTCGTGACGTGTCAATTGCTGCCTGGCCTAACACACCTTTTGTGACATCATCCTATAGTATCAGCCACACGAGACACCACTGCCAGATATAACCATCAGGAGTAAAGTTGATCAGTACTGGATGTTGATATGCGCGATCACCTTGACTTTTAGTTTTCTGGCCGATCGCGTGGACAAAGAAGAATGGTTCTCTTCAGCATCTACACCCCCCCCCCCAACACACACACACACACACACAGAATGTCATTTAGAATTTTCTAAAACATTCAGCCCTAGAGTGGATGACATCAATTTTCAAACTGACTGCCAAAAGGGCAGGTGGCGTCCACCCCGTATATATAGAGATCGGTTTCGAAATTTCGCGAAGTCTACAGTACCTTCCCCCGTCATAACTTTTCAGCGTGCGCAAGAATGAGTTTTTGGTGGAAATTAAATAAATGAGGACATGTTGACATTTACAACTTAATTTATTGCTCAGGTCTTCTGTTAGAACCCATGATGTAAACCAGGGGTGGGCAGCTTCCAGCAATCATTGGTCTCGCCCGGCTGAGGTAACTGAAGATGAAACTCAAAATTCAGGAAATCTATAGCAACAGAAATTTATATTGAGTGAATCATTATAATATTGTTTTTGAGGGACAAATAACAAACGTCTATTATGAGATGAACAAGACCCAAACGTGTACATGTCGGGACAAACATGTGTATGCATCTCGAGGGTTGCCCTTATCCTATCTGCCTGTCTTGCGTTGAATCAGGGACAGTCAGTGCCAGGCAGGCTGAGACTGTACTTTATAAAATGAACACATTGTGGCAATACTATTGCGTTACCAGATATAACAGGCTAATTATTAAGCTGATAATTTTTTATGGCCCAGGAATGATATTATATATACAGTGGTACCTCGACATACGAGTTTAATTCGTTCCGTAACCTTGCTCGTATGTCAAATTGCTCGTATCTCAAAGCAATTTTCCCCATTGAAATTCATTAAAATGCCATTAATCCGTTCCAGCTCCCAAAACACCACCTCAGTTGTTTTTGTTAAGTGTTTTTGAATAAGAAAAAGTGTATTTACAAGAAGAAACATTTATTTATGAATAACAAATAGATATTCTATAAAAACATATTAAATTCTTCGTTTGTGGAAGTGTGTGGGATCTGCTTCAGCAAATCACCGTAAATCGCTCGTGCCTTCTCACACATGATGCTTTGTGTTAAGGTTCCTCCTTGAAGCTGCTTCTCTGTCACCCACACAGTCAATAGTTTCTCCATCTTTTCATGGAGAGAAGTCCGGAGCTTAGAAATTATTGTAACGCCCCTAGCTGGCGTTGTATCCTTTATCAACTCCTGTTTAAGCTCAGAACATATCATTGATGTGCTACACCCGTACATCCTCGCCAAGTCAATTACTCGCACACTTTGCTCATGTTTTTCTACGATTTCGCGCTTTAATTCAATAGACATCATCTTCTTCTTCGGACCCATGGTTACAAAAATAAATGTGATAATGTTTTGTAAATGTACAAAAAGCAAAAAAAACGCGAACCCAACTTATCAAAAATGCTTCGAAAACGAGGGAAACAAGCACACAGACTGAGGTCTAGTCTGAGGTGGGAGAAACTGTTAGACGCTGCACACGACCCCAACATTCACCCCGCATGTTGGGGTCGTGTGCAGCGGTCTAGTGTGCGATTCCTCGTATCTCAAATCTTGCTCTTATCTCGAAGCAAAATATCGCTCGCTCGGCGGCTCGTATCTCAAAACACTCGTATGTCAGGGCACTCGTATGTCGAGGTACCACTGTACTCAGATGACCTTTGGCAAAAGATGGCTCCCTCCCCTGCTGTAAACAAACAGTGCCCCACCTTATTTAAAACATGTGCAGTCACAACTGATGCACACAGCTTAACAGATGTTTCCTGCATTCATATCAGTGCTGTAGCTGTTCATATATTTCATCGCCTGTCCAGTCTCTGTACATGTACATAATGTTGCATTGTACTGTTATTCAAGAACATGGTCTTCATTAGATGTTCAAGTTCTCGTCTTTGATAGCCTCTCCGCTATGGAAGATTCATGGCTTGCACGTGATCTATGTCCTGGATACAATTTCAGTTCTACTGCGCTTATTATATTGTTGTCTTATGGAACTATTTTATCATGGAGAAAAGTTGCCATCCAGTGAAAGTGATTCCTTCTACTTCAATAGTAAATAAGTTTGCTGCTCTGTATATGAACTGTTCAACTTAAACTAAGGCTTAGAATCTTTCGTCAGCAATTGAGTTGCAAAATGTATTATCAGCATTTGAATACACAGAAAACAAATACCTCATCTCTTTATGTGATCTTCTTTTCCAATTGTCACTCATACAATTTCAAAAACACAAAGACCTCCGATTTATGTATTTTATTTATGCACAGCAGAATGAATACAAGGTACAGTGCTCACTGCAAAGTATATGTGCACCTATCAAGCAATAATAAACTGTACAGGAAATTTAAAATAACTATTTATTAATTCATACTTGTCAAATAACTATATTCTGCAACTGTCAAAAACTGTTATCACTTGGTTTTTTTTAAATTGAGGTACTGATTACAAATCTTCTATAATAGTACCTTCAAATGTTTAATTTTTTGACACTAGGTAAATCTCAGCTTTGCTCTCCATATTAAGAACCACAGCAAGAAGAAACACCAATTAATGTAGGAATTAACTTATATATTAAAAGGTGTGAACAATTTTAATTGATAAAAATAGTATTTAACAATAAAAGCAGAATTTGCCATCTAAGAAATATTACATCTAGAATAAAAACCTTTAACCCTAGTCGAGGTATGGAATAAGTTGTTTTTCTTATTGCTTTGGCTATCTCCCTATCATCTCTTACAACCAAATATTACATCATTTCACACCATTCTTTTGAGGATAGGGAGATAGCCAAAGCAATAAAAAAAAAACAAGAAGAAGAAAGGGACTGAAACAGAAGCTCAACCTGTGTTGACCAGCAAGAGAAGGAAGATCTCAGAGCTGAATATTGGGAACCCAACCGCCAAGTGAAGAGGTCTATCAGGGAGGACAATAGATGCTTCACCCATGAACTGACAGAGGAAGCAGAGACAGCAGCTATGCAGGAAAACACGAAGTGACTATATTTATGGTTTTCTAAGAAAATGAGCAAATTTTGCGCATGTTATACCAGGATAGTTACCTCAATGACAAAGTTATATAGCCAATGAGCTTTACAACTTTTTTATGCTTTCCTCCTTTGTATTTATTTTATCTGGTGGTACATTTTTCTTTCTGATCTTGCCCTTTCTGACACACACTGAAATTGTTTTCACTTACAGTAATGGTTCTCCATAACTACTTTCCCTCCAGCTTGGTTGCATCATCATATTTTCCAGTTGAAAGTGGTGCTGTATATGACTATATTTTCATGGGTGAAATTTTCACAATTTGTACACCTTATGAGAATGCCCATAACAAAGAAATTTTCAAACTTCTTCATCACTTTGTCTAGGTCTGCTCTGCTAGCCTTTGATTGCAAGAATACTAAATGCATCTTCTCCAGTGGTTTCCAGAAAAACTGCACACTCATCTTGCGCCTTGCAATAGTACAATTTTCAAACTGGCATTTACATAATTGACAGATTAAGAGTTTTAATCTCCATTATTTACATCTCTTACTCCAAATCTCTGCATGTGGCAGCTTTGCCATGCTAAAGGCAGTTTCTGGTTCACAATAACACCAATTCACCCCTTCCTTCTCTCCACCTCCACAAAGAAGACTACTCGTGACCTAGGCAGTTTATGCCAAACTTTACTTCTTTTTGTTTACTAGTCTACAATCCAGCCCTTGGAATGCATGATGCAGTATCCTACAATTCTTCTTTTGCTCCAGTAGTTTGTGTTTTTTAGGTGAGATGCCTGTTGGCCATGCCACATCTCTCCTTTTTGCCTTCACTTGTGAAAGATGTTTTTGTCATTTGATCTTTTAACCTTGCTTTAAGATACAGCTTGCTGAAAGTGCCAACAATCTTTTTTTGACACATAAGCATTAAGTAAGCAGTAACCTGTATGTAGACACAAAATCACTCTCTGTTGTCATCATTCAAGATAACATTAGGCACTATTTGAGAATGGGGGTCATATTGCAGGTTTTCACAAGGGTCTTTTTCTCATTCTAATGTTAATATCTAGTTGCTGTCCTTTTCATCCAAACTTGGCAAGACACTCGGATGTCTTGTACTCTGGGGTTCTAAAAAAATACCAACAGCTACGTTAGTGATAATGCATTCAGCAGGATTATCCCTTTTTGATTTGTTTGTGCAAGTGTCTGTTAGAGTGATAAATATATATAGTGTGTGTATGTAAGCATGAGAAGACAAGCACTTTCAAAACTTGTTATATGCTATACTGTTCTGTATAATTAGCAAAGGGCATTCATTGAATACATTATCTAGCACCATCTATTTTTAAAGGAGAATACCCTTTGTAGATCTCATCTTAAAAAAAAATGTACTTACATGGATGAAGTATCAACTCAAAAATCACTGGAAGAAATAGAATATATAAAATTAACAATTTAATACTCCTTAAGATAAAATTAAATTAAACTACCTCAAATACATGCACACACACACACATCCCTCCCATCTGATGAAAATTTTCAGTTCCTTAATAAATTTGTTTCTTCAAGTTTTATGCCATTTCATCAACTAAGGCTATATTATGGCAAAAGATTGCATTACTTTAAAAAGGGTGAAAAACAAGACTCCTGGTTATATTACTTTAACGCTTCAAAACCCAAAACCAAAAAATATTAGAACATAAAAAGCTTAAATCTTATGATAGAGCCATATCCTTCCGAAAGATATGAAAATAGCTGCCGGTGGGACAGTTGGTTGGTTGTTTTACATTGTGCCAGCAACTAAAGCTATATCACGGCAGCATGAAGTAATCTTATTTCCAAAAGTTTAGAGACAAATCCCCCGTGTGATATAAACACAAACTCTTGATCAATAAAAGCCAACACAAGAAGCAAGAATAGTGTAAAACAGTAAGTAAAAAAAAAGGGTTGTGGCCTAAAAGGCCACCAACAAAGCAAAACCCACAACCAAAAATTATGAGAACATAAAAAGCTAAACCAAGGAACACGTGTATGGGAATTACAATGCCTTCGTGCGAGAATCGTCTCTGAAGCGATTTCATTTAAAATTGAGGTGAACATCTTAGCAGGATGCACCGTGGTATAATTGCCAAGGTCTTTTACCTCGCATTTAAAACTAGAACTTCGGAGGAGGCAGGTGGAGCAGAGTGTCTGAAAGGCAGGCCAATCTGCCTTAGTCAGATTCCACCCGCCGTTATAAAGATTTTTTTCCCGCTCCAGACTAGTTACAAATTGTGAAATTATAGGAAAGTGATCGCTGCCGCACAGGTCATCATGCACAGCCCAGTTAAAATCTAGTAACAGTGCTGGGCTGACCACTGATAACTCGACTGCTGACACTGTGCTACTGTATGGACGACAAAAGGTGTAAGAGCTGTCGTTCAAAATGCAGAGATCACTTTCCATAAAAAAATGATCCCAACAACTCTCCTCTGGTGTCAGTCAAGGCCCCGCCTCACAAGGGGTGGTGCCCGTTAAAATCCCCCAACAGCAGGAAGTTGGGTCAAATGATCCGCAATTAAGGTCCTGTCGGGATGTCCGAGCAGGGGGAAGATAGACACAGCAAATAGTGATAGTCTTATCTAGGATAACCCGGGCAGCAACACTATCAGAAGACTCATCCTTTCGCATGCGTTACCCCAGATTTTTTAAATGCCATAATGGAATGAATTTGGTTCGTTCCTTATTCTGAGTGACTGGTCAATAAGACCCCAACAAATTTAAGTGTATGTCTGAAAATGTCCATTTATTTTAACCGTGGGTCTGAAAATCTCTTGCATTTTATATATATATCTATGGAAAGCACTGGAAAAGACACGAAAAGACACATGCTACATGAACAAAATGGGGAAAAGCCAGCAGAGGAGTGGAACAAGCCTTGATGGGGAAGGACTATTAATTTATTTTAAGTTAGTTCATATATTAGAATTAATTATTATAAGAACATGTTATCTGCTCAGGTTAATAAACCAGAGACCCATTAGAGACACATAGAAAAAAACATAAAACAGTTGAGAATTGTCTTGATTCGACAGTTTTTAAGAGTCACACATTCACCGAGCCCTTCTTTAGTGTCATCACGAATTGCAGGTGTGTCTTGACCTCAGTGACCCTGAGACCAACTCACCGAACCCCTAGGGAGCGATCGAACCCCGGTTAAGAACCACTGATCTAGAGAAAACAATCACCAGGACCTAAAATTTCTTAAATTTGATGGTAAAGTCCTATCCTCCTTAAAAATGAAAGGACTGCTGCCAATGGGACGGACATGAACAAAGAAAACAGTGGCATTGCCATAGGGACTAAATGTAGGCCAAGAAGAAAATGTTCACAGTCTGATGATATCAGCGAGTGTTATTTGCCAGGAGACTGACATGCAGCCTTGGCAGCCTGGTCTGCTCAGACATTGCCTGAGATACCAATATGGCCAGGAGCCCAAATAAAAACAATGTCTTTGTTTTGCTGTATAAGTGCTGCATGAGTTGTATGAAACTGGACCACAAGAGGGTGGTCAAAATCATTGGAAAAGAGAGCTTGGAGGACAGAAAGAGAGTCTGAAATAATCAAAAAGTTGTGCTCCGAAGAGCGGTGTACATGATGCAAGGCAAGCAAGATGGCGTGAAGTTCCGCAGTGAAAATTTAACAGCCATCCGCCAGTCGGACGGAAGCAGCCCGTTGCAGTTGACAAGACAGAACTGTTGCCGCAGCGACTGGGCCACCACTTAGAACTTTGGAGCCTTCTGTTAAGATAGAAGAGAATCCAGGATAGTCAGAAAGAAGTTCATGAAAACATTGGAGAAAGATGAAGTCACTAGTGTCCCCTTTTTTAAAAATCTCTGGAATAGGAAGGGTCCAAAGAGGAGCTGGTATTAGAGAAAGAGGCCCTACCTGTTGAATATCTACTCTGGCAGCTTGTAGGCGTGGTGCAACACGGAGTGATAATGGCTTTTACTTCTTGGTACGAATGGCATACAGGGCAGCATGCTAAGGTCCGAAAACAGCATGGTTTCCAGGGTTTCCAGGACGAGCTTTTAAACGACAGACATAGGATAACATAAGTTTCAGACGACAGAAAGAAAGTTGGGGTTCACCAGCTTCTGCGTACAAACTTTGTATAGGAGTGGTGCGGAAGGCACCCAAACAGATGCGGAGCCCCTGATGGTGAATAGGATCGCTAATTTTGAGGTGGGACTCTCGAGCAGAGCCATAGATGATGGCTCCATAGTCTAGCTTGCAGCGGACCAGGGCACAATACAAACAAAGCAGGACTGTGCGGTCTGCCCCACAGCTGACATGTCCAACTACTCTAAGAATGTACAAGGCTTTCTGACAATAAAGGCATACAGTTTTTAAAGGAGACAGAAAAGGCAGTTTACAGTCAAAGATGACCCCGAGGAATTTTACTTCCTGGAACCTTTGAGTACCGTGCCATTAACAGAAATAGATGGGTTTGGAAACATACCTTGTAGAAGTGGTGCGGGAGGACAGTGAGGACACAAACCTCTGCCACGCAATTAAAGTTTTCTTGCCTCTTTGAAAATATAACGAGCATGAGCTCTACTGCGTTTATAACTTATCACATGTTCAGGAGTTAGTTGGTGGAAGGCAAGGAGCTGGGCCTTCTTCTGAGCATGCTGTGCAACCCTACATTCCTTTGTAAACCAAGGCCGTTAAAGTCCCTCAAAAGAAAGACGGGAGCTGGAAGTTGGGTCAAAAGACCCTCACGGTCCTGTTGGGATATCCGAGCTGAAGGAGGGAGATAAAGACAGCAAACAGTGATAGTCTTGTCCAGGGTAACCCGGGCAGCAACAGCTTGAAGAGTGGAAAGTGGTATCTGACTAAACAAAAGGTGGGAGCGAATGAGAAGAGCAGTCCCACCTGAATGGACATCAGTCTGTGAGTCCTGACGTAAAACTCGAAAGCCTTTGAAGGAAAAAGAGGTGGACGGTTGGAGAAGAGTCTCATGCAGTGCTATAATATCAAGAGAGAAACGAGATTCTAGCCATCGAAGTTCTTCAAAGTTGGCTTGGATCACTCGACCATTCGATTGAAGGATTATCGACATAATTTATCTGTGAGGAAAAGACGCAGTGCGCCTCACATTAACAGGAGGAGGAGTGGGGGAGGAGGAGTTGGGGAGGAGGAGTGGGGGAGGAGGAGTGGGGGAGGAGGAGGATCAGCCTAAAAATGTAAGAGGTATCATTTCCTAAGATATTTTGTAATAAATCAGTCAATTTAAGGTTATATTTTGCCATTAATTGTCATCAATGAGACTGTTTTTAGAAGTATAAAAACACAGCACAAATAATTAAAACGCGCTTTTCCTGATGTCAAGATCCTGTGTTTTTCTGAGTGACTGGTCACTAAAACCCCCAAAAATAAAAGTGTATAAAAACTTCCATTTATTTAAACTGTAGGTCTGAAAATCTCTTGGATTTTATATATATATATATATGGAAAGCACTAGAAAAGACATGAAAAGACACATGCTACATGAACAAAATGGGAAAGAGCCAGCAGAGGAGTGGGACAAGCCTTGATTGGGAAGCACTATTAATTTATTATAAGTTAATTAATATATTAGAATTAATTATTATGCAGAACATGTTATCTGCTCAGGTTAATAAACCAAAGACCCATTAGTGACCAAAAAAACAAAAGTTGAGAATTGTCTTGATTAGACAGTTTTTAACACAAAGGCAGTTTTAGGAAAGCTCTGCAGATTGAAATAAAGACATACATACATGCCATCATACAGGTATACTAATAAGCTGAAATGCACCTTACTGATTGCATGTCCAAAAATAAAAGCTTGTCCCATCTGATAATAAATGTGCTAAGTTGAATATAATACCTTCTGATGTTGTTGATTTGGTGACTGTTGTTGTTTCTGCTGTAAGATCATATCCATAGATTGTAATATTAAATAATACATGTTATAAACTGGTATGAGAAAATACAGGGACTAGAAGCTAAACTGTATGCAGTGTTGGAAAATGATCTATTAGCAAAAATATGACTCATTGGGAACAAATTGATCTCTTCATTAATTTTATTAATACTGGTCTGTATAAATTCTTTGTTAGATACACACTTGACACAGCCAAATATGAATTTGTGCATGCATGTGCCAGAATATGTGTATATTTGAGCACACACACAACTTTCAAATCTGTTTACATAAATCCGATTGTCTTTTCTGTCCATTCATAACTTCTTCAATGCCTGTTATGTAGTGTATAACTACATCTTGTATGATGATAAGACAAAAAGTTTGAACTATGTGGTTAAATCAGTAAGTTAATTTTTGTGAATAACTACAGTTCATTGGCATAGACATTTGTAATGGTCCTACTTGCACACAAGTACCTCAAGGTACCTCCGTCCAACACAGCCTTTTAAGCCATCAATATTTCTAGGTCTATCTAATAACAAAACAAATTTCCTAAACTAAAATAAAAGGTAAAATCTGCAAATATTTGCAAAGCAGAGTGACTGGAAATTATCACCGAGAAGCTTGAGATACAAGAAACAAATCTGCTTCATGTGACAATTACTGATCAACAATTTTTAAGAGTGCACACATGCATTTGTGTTTAAACAGCGAGAGAGAGACAGAGAAGTAGCAGAAAGCAGTTAAATTAATCTTGAGAGGGAGTATCCGGCCCGCCTCCTATCTCTGACCGGCCCGCCCGCTGGCCCGCTGGCCCGCTCGCCAGTATATATACTATATATATACAGTATTGGGTAAAACTGAGTTAACTATATTAGTCCAGCCCTCTAAAACCATTCCAATTTCTCATGCGGCCCCTTCGGAAAATTAATTGCCCACCCCTGATCTATACTATCAGTTGTAGATGCACTATGGATAGAAGCTTTCTTGTAAAATTTGCTGATGACTCTGTCTTGCTGTCACTTTTGTATGATAGTTAACATGTTCACAGTGGAGCTCTTCCTGACTTTGTACACTGGTGTGATGAACACTTCCTTGTCTTGAATGCCTCAAAGACTAAGGAAATGACTTTTGAGTTTTGAATAAACAAGCTTGAAGCAGTCGTCAGCATTATCCATTATGATGCCATCAAGATAGCTGACTCTTATTACAAATATTTTGGTACTATCTTCGATAACAAGCTCAAATGGGACATCAACAATCAGGGATAGCTACAGCTACTGTAGCCGGCTACAAATTTTGTAGTTTGTAGTGTAGCCGGCTACAAATTTTAAAAAAGTAGCTTGTAGCCGTAGCTACATTTTAGAAAGTAGCCGTAGCTTGGCTACATGTTGGCTACTTTCACGACCATTCGTCGACAGCGTGTCAGCAAGACGACGACAGACACTGCTCTCACTGCTCGGTATGTTGACAGCCAGACACCCACGTGTCTCGAACGCTCAGTAACCGGAAGTACCGGGTCGTCCACGTGGCGGGAGCGATTTGCCAGGTATTTTGTTTCCTTTGAAAAACGAAGATGGACGTACCCATCAATTTCGAGCCTTAATTGAAATTCTTTACATTTTGTGAAGCAACAGAGAGTGGGTATACTTTCAAATGCAAGAATGGGTGCGGCAGCACGAACAAGTACTCAACGAACAAGACGTCGGCGTCTAATTTGAGAACGCACTTGCAGGTAAGTTCGTTGAGATTTTCATCGATCTTCATTCTTCGTCTTCTTGCTTGTCTGCTTTTGGAATAGAGGAGTGTACATGTTGTAAAGATTGTGGAAAGGTAATGGGTTGCATCAACGTGATTACCGCTGGGGCGACGACTGATCAAACTGCTGTCTTTACCGTTTCTGTGCTATCTATTTAGTCTTTGTCATAAAGTGTGTGTGTGTGTATTTCATTTGTTTACTAACAAAATTGTTTCACTTCCCCCTCCCCCTCCCACCCACTCCAGTAATTAAAAAACAACAATAAGAAAAAAAAGAAAATTTAACCAAATTAAACAAAGCATTAATTATTGTGCATATTATTGTTTCAGGTGCAAGTTGATGTGGACTGGGGACCATACCCTGCGTGAGAAATGCAGATCCCTCTTGACTGCAGAGGCAGCATTGATGGACACGCCAGTCCAATCCCCAACCAAGTGCTCAGCTGAACAGGCAGATTTCATCATTTATGAAGAAGTTACCGGCACCCCTGAGACTGATGTCTGGATTGTCGCAGAATGTCAATGAACTGGACAAATAGCCCACGATCAAACAACTCTATCTGCGCACCAACACTGTCTTGCCAAGCAGTGCTGCGGTTGAGAGATAGTTCAGTCTGGCAGGACTTATCATGACAAAGCTGCGCACTAGTGTGACAGACAGCAACTTCGAGGCCAAAGTTCTGGTCAAGTTCAATTCCATGAAGGACTGAAAGCATGTAGATTTGTTTGAACAGTATTCACAAATTATCAGCACGAAGTCAAAAGGTTGTTTTACACCTTTGCATTTTGTTGTTAATATGGAGTTTTTGGTGGTCTCAGATCAGAATAAAGGTCAATGTATATAAAAACCAGTTCTTGTGTTAGCAAGTAATATAGTGTTTTGTGTGTATGTTTGATGTTTGTGTATGTTGCTACAGCCACCTGGCTACAGCTAACTTTTTACAACATCACGCTTTTAAAAGTTGCCCAAAGTAGCTGGCTACTTTTTGGAAAATTGTAGCTGTAGTGTAGCCGGCTACATTTTGAAAAAAAGTAGCTGTAGCCTAGCCGGCTACAAATTAAAAGTAGCTTGCCCATCCCTGTCAACAATGATACGATCCTCGGAAAGAGTCAACAACGACTGCACCTCCTACGGAAACTCAGATCTTCTGTCAGCTCTGTCATCCTTACTCGGTTCTATTCTATCCATCCTTAATTGATAGTTGTATCACTTTTTCTTGTATCTCTTGGTTCCACATCCTCTCCCTAGGGAACAGAAATAGTCTCGTCTCCCTTGTTAAAATCTATTCCAAGATCACAGAATCAGGCAGAGGGACTTGGCAGCCTTATGTCATCAGCAAATCCTTAGAAAGGTATCACACATCCTCTTCATTTCTGATCATGTGTTGGCATGTGAGTTTTCACTCTTGCAGTCTGGCTGTAGGTATGCAATGTGTGTATGCAGAACCAATTGACACAGCAATTCAATCATGACACATGCCAGTAAATTGATAAACTCTACTGGCCATCATCTTTTACTAGCCTGAGGTATATTTACTGTTGCTGTGAATGTTTGTGTGTGTACGAGAAAGAAAGAAATAAATTATTTCAACATACATATAAATGTATTTTCTAGCATGAGCACTATCTTGAAATAATCTTGTGGATGAATAAAGTTGTATTGAAAACTGAAATATGCTACAAAAAATACACAAAAAATGCCCTGTACCTGTTGTTGTAGTCGTAGCTGCTGCAGTGGTTGTTTCTGAAAAAGAGGTCTTTAATAGAGGTAACTGTCAATTATAGAAAAAAAATATAAGAAACATTAAGCAGACATCATGTACACAGAGACAAGTTTTATATAAACTTAAAAAGAGAGTAACTGACTTCAGTGCTGTCTCATTACTTATTTTTTATTTGACATTTTAATCATATTTTCATATTGGAAAGTAATCACTGCAACATAGGTCATCACATAGTTCAGTTAAAATCAAGAAATAATGTGAGGCTGACAACTGATAGATCTACTGCAGAAATAATGCTACAGTAAGGGTGGGAAAAAGTGAAGGGATGTCCTGATGTAAAACTCAAAAGCCTTTGAGGGAAAATGAGTTGGAAAGTAGAAGAGTTTCCTGTAGAGCTAAGATATCAGGGGAGAAACATGATGCTAGGCATTGGAGTTCATCTAAGTTGGTTTGGGTCCCCCCCTAGTTCCATTTGAATGATTGTTGACGTTGACATGCTTTATCTGTGAGTAAAAGATACAAAAAATCTCACAGAAGCAGAGGGAGAAGGAGAAGGCAGGAAACAGTGGGATGGAGAAGGTGATGTTAAAGGTCACTCATCCACATCCATCCCCTGCACACCAAGAGAGGCAAAACAGTTAGAGACAGCTGATGTTTGGTGCAGTCAAGTGTTTTTTTCTGATTTTCCTTTTGGTGATGTGTTTTTGTCAGTCAATGGTGTAGTATTCTTGTTTTTCGGTGATTTTGTGTCATTGTATTCATTGTATTCATTGCATAGTATTTCTGGCTGTAAAGCTTATTTTGACTGTGATGCTTGTAAGGTTTGAGATACTTGTGATGACTGGGTGTCACCACTGCCTGTAGAAGGAGGAAGAGGCATACCATGTGTCAGTGTAGAGCCCATCCTTTTGTCCATCAGAAGAAAAGGACGGCAGGTGTCGGATTGCTCAGGGAGGGAGACCAGTGATGGACTGTAGGCGGAGTCGACCCGGGTCATAAACACTGCCAAGTAGGGCAGGCCAGCCGGGTCACCGACCTCAAGTACCCAGGTAGAGATTGGAGATAGGAGAGTGATTGATGCAAAGTAATCAAGCGCAGTAGCGCTATCTATGGTTCTGAAAGAATAGAAGTCGGTAACCGCACATTTCAGTGGAGGTTACACGGATGACAATTTAGCGACTTGACCATTCTTTAGAAATGGTGGGCACAACAAGTAAGTTAATTTTGGGTGAAGGTCCTCTAGAACTTGTCTTACACTAGCATTGATGAACTATCGGTTGTAGTTCATAGATTGGGTGTGTAGAAAGTCAGTGACCACCTGTCTCACGTACTAGCTAGGTTGTGATTGGTCATAGCTAGTCACGGAATGACAGAGAAAGATTTTTGGGTTAAGTTAGCCAATCGTGAGAGTTGAAGATTGCCGGAGACACAAATTTAATTAACATCGTGTCCGTCGAGAAATCGGCATCTTTGCACAGGGTTCACGAGGAGGAAAGTTGTAACAGAGATCTGTTCAAGGCTGTTCAGATTCTCCATTGTGAGTCTGTCTTGGAATTGTAAGTGATCCAGTATAACTGACTCAGGAAGTGCGTCAAGACCCACTCTATCACAAAGTGCTCAATGGTTCAGCAGCAGCAGCTGTCTGGTCGCAGACAGAAGAGTTCGAGGCTGATAGATAAGCGTTGGTCCATATTAGGCGTGGTCAAGCTCTGACCGCTGTTACGGCCTAAGAGGTGAGGAAGAGACACGTGGTGACATATGGCAGTACCAAAGTCTCAGCGCCCGTGAAGGAGGCAGCACGATTGACGGAGGATATAACAACAGATTCTCGGATGTCAAGAACATTGGAGAGCCCTCACGTGACAAGAGACTTGTGTGAAGAGACAAGTGTAGTGTGCTGTGTGTGGTAGTTAAGGTAATTAGTGGCTCACAATATCTGGAGTAGGGATAGAGAAGCGACGGGGCACCTAGAGAACAGTCATATTTGGAATTGTATAATCTTGTAAATTGATTTGTAAAACTCTCAATTATTAATTTCTTCATCACACTAAATTGCCTTGTGTTGGTTATTGGGGATGTGCGCTGGGGGCCTCAGAGTCAAGTAAAGTGTAATTACCAATTTAGTGTAAGTGTGCGTGCAAGGTGAATGTCGGTGTGAATAAGAAGAAGTGTTAAGATTGTGATTAGTCCGAAGCAACACCATTCGCAACCTCTGACCATCTTCGCGTGCTCATTCCCCGGTATTCACGACAGTTAGGGCCCTCAGAAGAACTGTTTACCATCGCATCGACGAAGGGCTTTAGAGGCCTTCTCAGTGCTGCACTGGACCAGAAATTGTCCAGTGTCCAAGTGCTTGATTGATGAAATGCTTTTGAACCCCTTTGCAACTGAAATGGGGGAGTGGCTGGGATGATGCTGTGCCCTCCACAACAAGAAACTGGGGACATGCTACACTACCCTACAAATTTTCTCTGGAAGCCTCATCGGGCCGAAGAGGTGTTGGTATAATGGGTCGAAACCCATTAGAGACCTCAACCTCCAGGATGCCATCCTTCTTCCCAACATGGGACACTCTGCACGTAAAATTCAGGGGGGCTAAAGGAGGCCACAGACAAAGAGCTATATTAAAAAAGGCATGATAGGAAAAAGAAAGCCTAAAAATGTGTCCTTATGTGCCCGTATATGTATAAAGTGCTTTCAGTTTAATTTGTAGTTTGTTACTTCTCGAGGAGCATAGGTCTGCAACAGCACCTTGCCAGTGAGCCCAGCTTTGGGCAGCCCCCATCAGTTGGACCCATGTGGTTCTGAGATCCTTTGACTTGCTCTCTATACTGTTCTTTTCGAAGTCTGCTTTGGTCTCCCTACTTTCCTAGGGGCATAGCCTAGTGTCATGGCTAGTGGCATTCTGGATAGTTCTTTTCCACAGGCTGCTGTTGGAGATCTTTTCAAGTCATCTTATTCCCAGAATATGGCCTAGGCATCGATTGGTAAAGGTCTGTTATTTGTTGTTGATGGTGTTGTGGATGTTATCTCCAGGTTTCAGAACCATACAGTAGAACTGCTTTCACATTGGTGTTGAAGATGTGGGTCTTACTGCTGAAGGATAATGCTTGGGAGTACCAGACTGAAGCAATGAGAATTAACAACCAGGAACTCCCAATCCAACTTCAAGGAAAGAACATCCAGGAAAAAGATTGCTTTGTGTATCTGGGAAGCATTGTCAACAAAGATGGTGGAGCAGACAATGACATCACCAAGATCAGTTTAGTTAGTTTATTTTATTCCTTGTTGCTCCTTTTAGGAGAATGGGGTTGCAACAACACCTCACCAGCGGACCCAGTTTTGGGCAGCCCCCTTCAGTTGGGCCCATGTGGTTCCGATGTCCTTTGCCTCGCTCTCTACTGTTCTTTTCCAAATCTCCTTTGGTCTCCCTACTCTCCTCTTCCCTTGAGGGTTCCAGTCAAGTGCATGCTTGGCAATGGTGTCAGCTGGTTTGCGCAGTGTGTGTATCCAGCGCCATTTGCGCTTTTCGATGTCTTGGCTAGTGGCATTCTGGTTGGTTCTTTTCTACAGGCTGCTGTTGGAGATCTTTTCAGGCCATCTTAATCCCAGAATATGGTGTAGGCATCGGTTGGAAAAGGTCTGGAGCTTGTTGTTGATGGTGTTTGTCAGTTTCCAGGTTTCAGAACCATACAGTGCATCTTCACATTGGTGTTGAAGATGCGGGTCTTACTGCAGAAGAATAATGCTTGGGAGTTCAGATGGGGCATAGGCTGTTGAAAGCATGCCTGGCCTTGTTGATGTGGCCTTTGATGTCATCATCCGCTCCACCGTCCTTGTGCTCCCCAGATACATGAAACGGTCTGTTTCCAGGATGTTCTCTCCTTGAAGTTGGATGGAGAGTTCCTGCTTGTTGTTGATTCTCATCACCTCAGTCTTCTTTCTGTTGATCTTTAAGCCGGTCTTTTCTGCTAGCTTACTAGCATGTTGTTGCCAATGAGATAGGAGATTGATGACATCTGCAAAGTCCAGATCCTCTACCTGTTTGGTGAAGGTCCACTGGATACCGGTGTTGTTGTCTTAGGTTGTCGTGTGTATAATCCAATCTATGACCAATAGGAAGATTGTTGGTGATAATATGCAAGCCTGTCTTAGGCCAGTCTTCACTACAAAAGGTTTAGTGAGTTTGCCATTGTGAATAATTTGGCAGGACGAGTCTTCGTACAATCCTTAAATGATGTTTATGAGCTTAGGTGGAATGTTGTGGTGGATCATCAGCCTTCAGATGACGTCCCTGTCTATACTGTTGAATGTCTTCTTGAAGTGCACAAAAATTATATAGAGGGAGGACTGCTACTCAACAGACTGCTCATACTGAGGCTGGCAATGTGGTCAGTGCATGATCTATCCTGGCGAAACCCTGCTTGTTCTGCTCTCAGTCTTTTGTCTATTGCCTTCTTCCATCTCTCTAGAATTACCCTTGATAGAACTTTACTGGGGATGTACAGCAGCATGATCCCCTGCCAATTGTTGCACTGGGAGAAGTCTTTTTTCTTTGGTAACTTGACCAAGTGGCCTAGCTTCCAGTCTATTGGTACTAGCTCTTGATCCCAGATCTTCTGTAGGAGGGGCTTGGAAATTTTTACTGTTGTTTCTAGGTCTGCGGTTAGTGCTTCTGGGGGGCATGCCATCTGGGCCTACTGCTTCACCATTTTCATGCTTTTGATAGCTTTGATGATTTCTGTCTTAGTGGGAGAGCTGGTGTTGACATGAAGTTGTTCAGTTGCTGGTGGTATATTAGGTAAAGATGATGGATGTGGTTGATTCATGATCTCTTCCTGAAGTGTTCCATTCAGCGATCTCTTTGTCCTGCATTGTTTGTTATGGTCTTGCCTTCTTTGTCTTTCACTGGCTTGTTTGGGTTAATGCCTGACAAAGTTCATGTTATTTCGTATACTCGCTTCTTTTTTCCCTGTATAGCTTCTGTCTCTGCTTCCTCTGTCAGTTCATGGGTGAAGTGTCTTTTGTGCTCTCTGACAGACCTCTTCACTTGGCGGTTGTCTTCCCAATATTCAGCTCTGAGACCTTCCTTCGCTTGTTGATCTTGACACTGGTTGAGCTTCTGTTTCAGTCCCTTTCTTGATTCAATATTTGCCCAGGTCTCGGTGGTGTTCCGAGCAGGATCGCCCAGGACGAAATCCTGCTTGTTGTGGTCGGAGGTCTTTCTCAAGGGTTGCCGTCAGTCTTGACAGAACAATCTTGCTAAAGACCTTGCTGTTGAGGGAAAGAAGTGTTATGCTCCTCCAATTATTGCAGTCTCCAAGATCTCCTTTCTTGGGTAACTTGAAGATGAGCCCTGTCTTTGACGCATCAGGGAGCTGCCCCGATTCCCAAAATTGCCTGAAGATTTCAGTCAGCTTCAGAGCTGTCACATTCACATCTGCTTTCAACATCTCTGCTGTTATTCCATCTGCCCCTGGTGCTTTGCCGCTCTACATTGTCTTGATTGCTGCTGTCACTTCTTCCAGGCTTGGAGGGTCTGTGCAGATGTCAAGGTCTATAGCTGCTGGCTGGATGTCTGCAAGATGAGGAGGATATGGTCTGTTCAGAACTGACTCAAAAAGCTCCCTCCAGCGCTCCCTTGACTACATTACCACACATGTCTTTCACTGGCACATCACTGTTCTTAAACCTGTTGTTTAGCTGTTTGCTTATCTTGTACAGTGTCTTCAGGTCATTTTTTCTCGCTGCTTTTTCTGCTTCATTTGCCAGTTTCTCTGTGTAGTATCTTTTGTCGGTTTTTGTCATCCTCTTTACCTCTTTGTTTAGTTTTGTATATCGTTGTCTGTGTTGTTCCTTCAGGCGTTCAGATCTAGTGCTTTTGATGTTTTGTTTGGCTGATTTTTTTCTCTTCTATCTTCTTCCATGTCTCTTCTCTGATCCACTGTTCTTTCTTTTTTCGTTGGAAGCCCAGTATTTTCTCTCCTGTTTCCTGTAAGACTTGATTGAAGTCGTCTAAGGTCATCTCTTGTTGGTCTCCTAGTGCCTGAAACCTGTTTTTCGGTGGCTTGATTTTTTAGTTTGCCGGAGTCCACTCTCTGCTGACGTGCCTGTTTTCCTCGCGATCGACGTAGCTTCAGAGAAACTGTGGCTATCACAAGAGTGTGGTCACTGGAAACGTCTGCTCCTCTGTAGGCTCTGACTTGGAAGACTTGGACTTTGCTGATGACATTGCTCTGCTGTCACACCGCCACCAAGATATGCAAGAAAGAAAAAACAAATGCCTTTTCAGAAACAGCTGGAAACCTTGGCTTGAAGGTCAGCGCAAAGAAAACAAAAAGTATGAGAGTGAACGCCAGAGTCCAAGGCAGTATCAAACTAAATGGAGAAGAGATTGAGGAAGTTGACAGTTTCACCTATCTTGGGTCCAAAATGTCAAACACCGGGGATGCGGAGGTGGAGATTCGAGCCCGACTGGCGAAAGCCAGCCACGCCTTCGCCTCACTCAGGAGCACATGGAAGACAAAAAACATCAGTCAGAAGATCAAGCTGAGAATATCCAAGTCAAATGTGATCAGCACCCTTCTTTAGGGATCAGAATCATGGAAGATGACCAAAACCATCAGTAAGAAGCTTGACGTCTTCCAAAACAGATGCCTCAGGCGCATACTTAACATCTTTTGGCCAAATACCATCACCAACGAAGAACTCCACCGAAGAACTGAAACCGACTGAAACGCAGGTTCAACGAAGGCGTTGGCGATGGATTGGACATGTGCTCCGCCAGCAGACAGCAGACCTCTCCACAGTCGCCCTACGATGGACTCCAGACGGCCGAAGATATCAAGGCCGCCCAAAGGAAACTTGGAGAAGAACAGTGGAAAGGGAGATGAAAGGAAAGGGCTGGACATGGGGTCACCTAGAGCGGGTTTCAGCCGATCGACATCAGTGGCGGACTCTAGCTGAGGCCTTATGTGCAACCTGATGCACGAAGAGGAATAGATAGATAACTGAATAAAAACACTAACTAAAACTAAATTTGATATAAATGAATCATACACAGCTAAAAAGCATGGGAAATGAATCAACACAAAACATACTAGTTTGTAAATTGAATATGGTTAAGAACTATGTAATTTTTCCCCTTTTACACAGTATAAAAACCCCTCATCCTTTTTGCCCTCATAATTTTCATCATAAGCAATACTCTTTAAATATACTTTAGTGCAAAATGTTACTGGCCATGATCGTGTGTGTTGATGTGTGAAACCGAACTATTATAATTTCTCTGTACTATAAAAGGATACATACCAAAGATAATAGATGTACAGTTGCCACTGCTCTTTGTACTCAGAGGTGTTTGAGGTGATGCACAGAGGTCACATGTAAAATTTCCTCCTTGGTGATCAAAGTTGCCAATTAAATTGTACTGGTATGTAGATATATCACCATTTTGATGTGCACAAACGCAGGCTCCTTTTGTTGTGTTTTGTGCACAAGACGAAGGAGGATAATCAGGAGAACACAAAGTCAATAAACCAGAACTTAATCTTACTTTGAAGTCAATCCTTTTAGGTGGAACAAATGGCCTTGCAGTAGTTCCATTCCTACCTCAGTGATCGCACTCAGAGGGTGATGGTCAATCAAGCTTCTTCAGTGACAGTTCCATTGCTGTGCGGTGTCCCGCAGGGCTCTGTTTTGGGCCCGGTTCTATTTTCTATTTACACATCTCAGCTTGGTCCTCTCATTGAGAAGCATAATGTGAACCGTAAGATGTTTGCAGATGACACTGAACTCTATTTTTCATTCAGTACAGACAGTGAGTCGGTGCGTGAGGCAGTTTGTGCTGTAGAAGATTGTTGCTTAGAGGTCAAGTCATGGATGCTGAGGAATAAACTCAAGCTTAATGATGAGAAGACAGAGGCGATGCTATGTGGTTCCAAGCTTAGCCTTAGTAAAGTCTCTCTAGACTCCATCCAAGTGGGTCAAGCTAGAATCCCCCTCTCCAGCTCCGTACGGAACCTTGGACTCTATGTCGACAATCTTCTATGTCTGATCATGTCAGTTCTGTAGTCAAGACATGTTATTTCGATATCCGCAATCTTGGACGACTCCGACCCAGTCTTAATAAGAAGACTGCAAATGCAGTTGCTGTGTCCCTCATCGGTTCTACATTAGACTATGCCAACAGCTGCCTCTGGGGGATTTCAAAGAGCGAGTTGTCGAGGCTACAGCGAGTGCAAAATACGGCTGCGAGGATAGTTGCAGGAAAGAAAACAACTGACCATATTACTCCTGTGTTTCGTGACCTACATTGGCTTCCTGTGGAGAAGAGAATTGAGCACAAATTGTTAACCTTAACCTATGGCTGTCTTCACGACCTTGCGCCTGTCTATCTGCAAGAACTCATTCGCTGTTACCAACCCCAGCGGAACCTTCGTTCAGCAGCACACTTCAGACTTGAACGACCGAGTGTTCAGTCAGGGAATACTAACAAGAAGACTGCGGGTTCAGATCCTTCTCCAATGTAGCCCGCTTTTGTGGAACTCGCTTCCCTCTCGACAAGGAGTCTGATAGTATTGCATCTTTCAAGAAAAATCTTAAGACTCACTTGTTCAAACTTTTTTGAAGTTTTCATTTGACCTGCAGTTTGGTGGCTGCTGGGATCACCGCGCATTGAGCGCATCTTTGTGATGCGGATACTAGCGCGTTACAAAACTACATCATCATCAATCTTCATTAGATGTTCAAGTTCTCGTCTTTGATAGCCTCTCAGCCATGGAAGATTCATGGCCTGCACGTGATCTATGTCCTGGATACAATTTCAGTTCTACTGCGTTTATTATATTGTTGTCTTATGGAACTATTTTATCATGGAGAAAAGTTGCAATCCAGTGAAACTGATTCCTTCTACTTCAATAGTAAATAAGTTTGCTGCTCTGTATATGAACTGTTCAACTTAAACTAAGGCTTAGAATCTTTCGTCAGCAATTGAGTTGCAAAATGTATTATCAGCATTTGAATACACAGAAAACAAATACCTCATCTCTTTATGTGATCTTCTTTTCCAATTGTCACTCATAAAATTTCAAAAACACAAAGACCTCCGATTTATGTATTTTATTTATGCACAGCAGAGTGAATACAAGGTACAGTGCTCACTGCAAAAGTATATGTGCACCTATCAAGCGATACTAAACTGTACATGAAATTTAAAATAACTATTTATTAATTCATACTTGTCAGATAAATATATTCTCCAACTGTCAAAAACTGTTATCTGCTTATCACTAGCTTTTTTAAGCTGAGGTACTGATTACAAATCTTCTACAATAGTACCTTCAAATGCTTCATTTTCTTGACGCTAGGTAAATTTCAGCTTTCCTCTCCATATTAAGAACCACAACAAGAAGAAACACCGATTAATGTAGAATTAACTTATATATTAAAAGGTGTGAAAAATTTTAGTTGATAAAAATAGTATTAACAATAAAAGCAGAATTTGCCATCTAAAAAACATTACATCTAGAATAAAAACCTCTAACCCTAGTTTTGTTCCTTTATTACTAAAACTATGTCTTTAATCCAGAAGTCTGCATATATGAATGTAAAGCAAAATTATTTTTAATTGCATTAAAGCACAAAAATTAAACGTTGATATGTAATAGTAAATATATATTTATAAATGAAAATAAAACAGTAAGCCATAAGGAAAATACAATAGGAGAGGGAAAACTTAATACAAACTGTGATGAATACTTCAGAAGTTACCAAACACTTATCACATAATTACCAGTACATAAGATTATTCAACAGTCAAATTGAAAAGTATCATACTTAAAAACCCATATAAGAAACAAAACAGGAAAGATATGAACTGCGCAACATTTGCTTAAGAGAAAATAATATAAAAAGGCACTATTTGCAAAGATTATCATTACATAAGCTGGAGATGGTCATGTTTTAAAATTTCTTTTTACATCATGCAATTTTTATAGTGTAAAGGAAAATTCTTAACAGATACCCAGGAAACTTTCTGAAAAATGTTTAAAATTGATATAGTGTATGTAAAACGGACAAGTTTTAATAAATGGACTATAGCTACTACTAATGAAAATAACCTTTAATCTTTCTTTGTACCAGCTAACTGATTAGAAAACAAAGCTTTGCTGTTAAAGAACTTATTACATATAGGTCAGCCATGAGTGAGCTATGATCACTTTCATGCATACAATCATCCCACCCTCTCTGTCACTCAAACACATGCACACACAAATAAATCCAGCAAATGAAAAAGTGTACATCCTTGTTTATAAAATATGCTGAAAAACTGACGAAAAAACATTTTATTTTTTGCTGATCAACAAACTAAATGAACTGGGGAATTTCTTACAGATATTTACCATTTTGCTAGATGATCATAAAAAACAAAAAGCATTCTACAATGACAAAGAAAATAATACTATAAAATTACAGTAAATAATAGAATAAAGCCATATCTATACTATTTCCATAAATATTTATAAGTTTAGATAGATTAAGCAGGCATTATATGCAACTTTGTACACACATGGCTGTGTCTGCATTCACAGGAATGTTTGCATGTGTATGAAGAATCCTTGACACAGTTGTATATGTGATTATATTTTATATGGCACAATTTCTGTTACACATTAAATTAAATAATACAGATGTAAATGTTGCATAAATATAAAACAGAAATAACAGGGAAAACCCCTTGAAAAATCAGAACACGGGAATGTGCCTTTGGACCGGGTACAAATGTGATTGGTGACATACTGGTGATTATTAATGAGAATACATATCAAATTTTTTTAACATCTTTTCTGTCCTTCCACAATAACTTGCAAGCTGTGCATTGTCAAGTTATGCATAATTTAATAAAATAAAAATACAAAAATATGTTTATACATTGTACAAAGAACTGAAATACATCATTATTCGGTCTTGCGAATTGTTGCATCATTGGTAATTATGACCAGTAACATGTATCTTTCATTTTGAGTGTTAATTATGCTCATTTCTTGATGTAAAAGGCTTCCAAAAAGTTAATTATACAATCATCTGTAATATGACTATATAATGCCTGTAATCAGAGAACATTCTTGTATTTAAATTTTGTGATGAAATGACATTATGCATAATTATATCATTATCACTATATCATTATGCATAATAATAAAGACTCTCATACAAAAACTCCTATACAAGAATTTTTAGAATGTTCAAGAACTTAAAAGTAATTTTACTTGCAGATTAACTTTAGTCATTTTGAGTTTGAGTTGATTTACTCATCCACTGAGTAAACATGTATTTTTTTTAATTATACATTTTGAGTAAAATATTGAGATTTAAGCCCATACTTCTGGTAAGTCAACATAACATTATGTTTGTTACACAGAATTTGTAATCAACTTTTTGAAGAAAAGCAAATGTGGATTGACCTAAATTCAAATAACTGATGTCCCTGATGACTGGAACAAATGCCAGAACATTGAGCATATGCTAATGAAGTATTTCCCAGTCAGGAACCCCCCTTTTCAACATCAAGATGAGGTCTGGGATCTTCAAAGGCTTGTACTGAATAAATGGAACATACTTCTTTCATATTTTATCAGTATTTTCTAATAATTCAAATCTCCTTATTCAAAAATCAATTTTGCATGCATGTTAGTTTTTAGTATTAAAAGCTATTGACTATGCTTAGCTGAAAAAATTAACGGCTTTCTTCTTATCAGTAATCACTTTATCAGTCTTCTTCACAAAATGGCATCCTTTAAATATATATTAAATTATAACGATACACTAAACAAAATTATCACAGTTGCAAAAAAAAAACAAAAAAACAAACAAAACCATTGAGGTGTGCTTAAATCATTTGTGTGCAGACATATACAGATATGCATCCAAGTACATATAATCACGAAGGCAACATAAACATAAAATACTACTTTAATACTAAAATACAACACAAACATAAAATACAACCCCCCTTTGGCTTGCAATCATTTAAAAAGAAATTCTACAGTCCATACAGGCAATTAAAGCAGCTTGACTTCTCATTCATAGCTATTCAGCTACAAACAGGGTTACAAATTGTGTTCCAAAATATCCCCTCATAATAGGCTATAGACTCTGTGGCTGGCAAGAGAAACCATCATCCCTATTTTATAATCTCCCCCTCCTATTACACAAACTTATACACAGGTACACATGCATAAAATCTACCTATAAAAACAATTAAGTAAACAAAACTGAATTTATCTCCAGCTGTGCAACAGTAAAGCATTTGTCACCAACGCAGTGAGGATTGTGGGCTGTGGTTTCAGATTTTGGTTCCAACACATTTAATTTCTCTCTGTATATGGCCCCTCTTACAGTGATGGTCTAACTCCATGGTATAGCCTCAGTTGCTGACATTAAAAGCAGCAACAATCACCACTATATCATAGAAACCAAGCAAAGCAAATATTGTAAAAAAATTCTTTTAAATGAAATACATTTTTTTTCACAATCTGGTGCCTAACTTTATACAAACTTAAAAATAATTTTATCTTCATAAGCACTTTATCTTTCAAAAGGCACATAACAAAAGTGAGATAAGATGCATTAGTTATGAAATGTGGCATGTCAGTGCCAGTGTTTTATCCTTCTCGCAGTGCATTATGCTGAGCAAAGTTATAAAACATAGAAGGTCTATATATTACGAGGGCATGAATGACAATCATACTTGGACATAGAACTATCATAATCTTAAGAAATGTCTGCAAATGATAATGGTGGTGAGGGATGGGCAAAGCTGAAGGTGAAAAAGAAATTTCAGGTAACAAAGCCCTAACCCTTCACCATCTCCCCTCACTTCCCCACAAAAAAATTACATTCACAATGTATATATCTGCATTGCTCAAATTCATTTAATGTGCGATTTATTTCTGTTAACTGAAAACAAAGATTAGTGAGCGGCTGAATGTTATATAGTACTTCAAAAGAACTGGGATATTCACAGCACTGAAGCCACCATTTTCATGTAAGTGCTAGGAACTGCAGAGTTTGCATACCATCTTCAATCATGTGATCACTGATCATTGCAAAATACATGATCTGTGAGTTACATGCAAGGGTGAGGAAATATTATTAAGCTCTGTACAGCTGTGTAATAAAACCAGCAAGTGCAAGTGTCAAGCCACATTCATGATGTTGGGAGGCAGCAGGGCTAATAAAGATCTACCTACAGGTCAGTGTTAATTATTAAAAATTGCCATAAACAGAAAAACCAATCTAATTTCAAGTATTGAGCAAAAATTAAAACTGTTAATAATAATTACACAAGCCTATTAGGGGGTCAGCTCTCCACATTTTCAGATTGGATTTGTTGTACCAACTGCACTTTTTTTCTGATGTCATTGGAATTGTGTTTGATTGTTTACCTGCCTGTGGCCTTTTTCCTCTGATAATATCAATTCTCTCATTGTTGTTAATCCTCTCTGGCTAATGCCATCAGAGTTTCTTCATTTTTAATAGTAGTTCCTGCGATAGACTTTATCCATGCCAAACAGTCATGTGTTTCAACATTTTACTGTAATTTCTGCTTTGTGATCATCTGGACATTCTCCTGTGTTTGATTATTAATATTCTGCTCCAGTCCAATGACTGTCTGTAGATCTGTCTCATTGACATCTTGGTCTATGAATGGTTTGGGCAGACGAACGACCTGGCTTTCCCATTAACCTTACAGAGCCACAGAAATTTTGTCTGTGTTGTGTTTTTGTGTTTGTAATGCAGGGAGAGCATGGCTTTGGCTGGGATACTGCGCTATAAAAGCTCACACCATTATTATTATTAATGATGATGATCCAGGTATGCTAGTCACAGAATTATGGTTATAGCGAGAAATCAAAATGAAAACATTGAGGGAAATTGTTACAGCTGTATGTACATGTGCAAGAATATCAGATTGCCCTCTCCCACCTAAAATTAGTACTAATACCAAGGTAATATGCTATACATCAAGAAGGTATTTACTCTGTACATAACTGGAATTTTGATGAAGATAGAACACGGTGAATTCAAAGAAAAAACACATGATCAATGAGCTCAAAAAAATATCATGCACCATTGCCATTTATAGTATGGTCCAGATTTTTCAAAAAAAAAAAAAAAAAAAAAAAAAAGGTTACAAAGGGCTTTTAGCTCCAGAAGCACAATTTCATGCAATGGATAAGACTGATATAACTGGTAGGAAACCACAGATCTACACCACAGGTGCGACTGAAATGATAGGCAATTTATCAGACGTGGTAAGAAGCAGATAAAGCAAGGTCCTATCCCCCAAAAATGTAAAAATAAAACTACCTTCATTTCATGCTGTGGGTGAGTTGTGAACACTGCAAATTTACAGATCAGATGTGGTTATCAGCATGTATATCTTCACTGAAAGCATTCTGGAATCTGATTATATTATTCAATGCTACACAAACATGCCAGATACACATTCACTTTACTTCCCAGATGAATATTTGTATCTGATAATCTTAGTGGACTGATATCAAAAGTCACATGACAAATGAGAAGAAAAAAAAAAAACACACAACCCAATGAAGCAGACCGAAATATACAAGGTTTCTTCTTGAGTGTTCTGATAAATGTCTCTAATGATAAATCACAAATATTTACTAGGCATTCATTTCTGAGACACTTTTAAGAATGATTCTATAGAAGCTGCATAATGGTAAGCACTACAATTTCTCTAACCTTCCTGATATTGGAGGCAAAGGCTGTCTTCCAGGTGATGGAACAGGCAGATCTGTAGCTGAATTAAGCTCAATGGAGGTATCTTTGCTAGGCACTGGTAACGGCCTTGGTGGCGTCTTTGGTGGTTTTTGTGCATTCCCTGGGCTTTGGGTTTTAGGAAAGAAATAATGAAGTGGATTTACTGCAGGGTCGTAATCATTTTCAAATGATTTCTTTACCATTAGGATGCTCGCACTTGGCTGATAGTTACGAAGAAAAATTGAACTTACCATCTAATCCCAAGAGCAAAATCTTTGTTTGAATAAATATGTATAGACTCATATTATTAACTAGATATGACCATTGCGTAATTTACACTTTTACCAAAATGGCAAAACTGTCTCACATTGTTTGTTTGTTATTAATGTCGTGCCAGCAACTAGGGCTATATCAAGGCAACAAAAGTAATTTTGACTTTAAAAATTTAGGGACAAAACTCCCTAAGTCATATGATCATAACATTCTTTAAAAAGTCAACACAATAAATAAACAAAATGTAAGAGGGTGGATAAAGCGTACAAAGGAGTGGTGAAGCCCCAAAAAGCCATCAACAAATCAAAAATGACCGACTTTGTGGCCTCTTCTGTCTTGCTGAAACATGGCTAACACATTCGATCTAGAAGGATACGCAACGATTCAATTTGACAGAAATGCCCAAGAAACAAATGAGCATCTAGGGCAGACCTGGGCAAAGGCCGGCCCGCCTCCTGTTTCTGACCGGCCCGCCCGCTGGCCCGCCCGCCAGTATATATACTATATAGACAGTATTGGGTAAAACTGAGTTAACTATATTAGTCCGGCCCTCTAAAACCATCCCAATTTCTCATGCGACCCCTTGGGAAAATTAATTGCCCAACCCTGATCTAGGGGGAGGCTTGTGTATGCTTGTAAGTGAGAAATGGGCCACATTTACCTCGTGAATTCGGCCAAATCACTGATACTAACCTATGTGCCCAGCCCAGACTTCAACCTCACAGCTGAGCACATCGCGGACACGAGATCGGTAGACCAGCCCGTAATTTTGCTCGGGGATTTCAACCGCTGTGATGTCAGTAAGATACTTCCCTGTCTCCGTCAATACACGACATGTCCCACCCGCATCGACAGAACGCTTGACAGATGTTTTGGTAATGTGCTGGATGCTTATGTTTCAAAATGCCGCCCACCGCTTGGCAGATCAAAGGCCAAAACATCGAAGGTTGAATACAGAAAGAAGGTAGAAAAGCTACAGCGAGGGCAACACAAAGGAAGAATGGAGGGGACTAAACACCATGATGGGTAGAGAACAAAAGAAACAAAGAGTAAAGTGTGCTGACCCACTCACGTTTGTTAATGAGCTCAACACTTTCTACACACTGAGAGACTTCAGTAAGGAAGTAGATAATATCGGCTCTTCACTGTCGGCAGCCACTGTCACAGTTTGTGAGGGAGATGTCATCAGAATTCTCTCTCATGGTAGCCCACGTAAAGCCCTGGACCTGACCACGTGAGATGCAAGGTTCTAAAGGAGTGTGCTAGTCAGCTAGGTGGGGTCTTTACCAGACTTTTTCAGCTTTCCCTTGACTCTCACAGTGTCAGACGAGCAGACCCTCAACACAGGAACCTCTCAGGAATGTGTGCTTTTCCCTATCCTGTTCTCTGTATACACAACTGCGATCACTATTAACAGTGCTATTCTCAAACTTGTTAAAAATGCAGATGACATATGGCTCTTGTGGGCTGCCTCAAAGACACGCAGTCCTTGTCACAGTACCTGGCCTGCATGGGGAAACTGGAAGACTGGTTTTTGACATTTTGGAGAAAACTAAGCAGCTTCAATGTCAGCTCTGAAATGCTGGAGACTGTTTACAGGTCTCTTGTTGAGAGCATTCTCACATTTAACATTGCTGCCTGGTATGGTCACCTTCTTGTCAAAGACAAGGCAAAGCTGGCCAGAGTCATCCACCAGACAAATAAAATTACTGGTACACCACAGCTGATTTGTATCTTCATGCAGTCAGACAGAAGGCATACAACATCTCCTGAGACCAAACACACCTTCTCCATCTCAAATTTCAGCTGCTGCCCTTGGGCAGGTGCTACAAAGTGCCATGTGCACAAAAAACTGTCTACCCGAGTTCCTTCCTGCCAGCAGCCATCACTATCCTAAATAAGAGGCACAAGGACTCGTAGGACTGCCAAACTACCTGGCATCCTCCTTAGGAGGTTTCACATACATGTGAGAGAGGGTGTAGGTGTGTGTGTGTTGAATGTCTTGTCAATTATGTTTTGTTATGCTCATATTATGTTTGTATATGTGGTTGGGCTTGTGAGCACAAGAAAAAAATTCTGTCTTGGACTTCCTCGGACACACAATAAAGTTTGATTTGATTTGATGCTTACAAAATATTTTCATATTGTCAGAATTAGACAGGTTTGTTAAAATATGCAACTCACCCGTTTTGTCCATTCTTATTTGGTTGCTGCCTTGGTGGGCTAAACTCTGTTTTTTTGAAACACAGTTTTTCTTTCCCTTGCCAGCACAATTAAGGAGGAGGGAAAAATAAAACACAAAAAAAAAAATTGTTGAAGATATCATGGATTTAATGACAAGGTGAAAAAGTCGTATTCTTAAGCAGAGCCCCCCAAAAAATGTAACCAAAAAACCCCAAAAAAACAAAAAAACAAAAAAAAAACAACAACAAAAACAACAACAACAACAACAAAACAACTTTGCTTCTTAGTTTTGTTCTTTGTTGGTGCTTTGAATGACGTTGGCATCTAGTGCTGCATTAGAGCAAGCTAACTCCTAGTCCACACATTAAAAATGGCACAAAATGAAGAAATTGCACAAGCTCTTATAATGCTGCACAAAGGCACATATTTCAATTGTTTTATAATGCTGATATGAATCTATTTTTGTGAAATAAACTATTACAGCAAAAGCTGTTTACTGAAAAAAATTAATGAACACGATTTTGAAAAATATATACTCACATTTCAGCAAAATAATCACAACAATTATGATGCCCAAGACGCAGATGCATGCAAGAACCATCAAAAGAATAAACCACCATACTGAAATGTAAGAAAGTAATCTTTTCATTCACTCTTTAAGGTAAATTTACAGATACACTGTTCCTTACCTTCCACTTGTATCAGAGTCTCTCCAAGTGTAAATACACATCAGTGTACAGACAAGTGGGTATGCATGAATTGTGCAGGAATATTTACATACAATAAGGGCAGTATTAATTCTTAGTATTTTAAACATGTGAAAAGGATATGTAAAGCCTTATTATTTTATTCTGAGTCAACAAATTCTGCAAAGATAGCTTATGGATTGAGTGACAATACATCTATACTTGATTTCACAGAAAAATTTCTTGGGAATCAAAGTTATAATTGATGAAGAGTTTGTATCAAAAACAATGTTCAGTAAAGGTACAAAGAAGAAGAAAAATAACTTAATAGACCTCTATGTTTTTCTTTTAGCTTTCACATTCAACATCCTTGAAGAAAAAATTTAAAACATAGCATACCTTTTCTGGTTAAATAGTTTGGATTCCCTGAAAAAAGCATAGTAATATTTAAAATCATTAAGTTTAAGATATTAAGGTCTTTTAAAAAACTCAGATAAACCAACAGCAGGTAATAAACCATTTAAAATAAATCAGCGCAATTATAAGTAATTATTTTTTGCCCAAAAATTTTGAGCAAAAAAGATTTGGAACATAAATTTAAGACCAAATTAGGCTTAGGATGAATTTTCCTGCAAAGACCTACCCAACTGGTCTGAATTATAAACAGATTCTGGCAGGTAGATACAAGTATATACCTTAAACAGCGGCTTATTTATTATCTAATTTCAAAGTTGATGATTTCCACTTATAGTCAGAAGGTCTTGCAAAATCTCACTCTTGCATGTGATGGTAAGCATATAATAATCAGGTAGGGCAATATATCAATGTCATCAATCTTCATTTATTGTGCTCTGGTAATGAAGACAAGCATGAAGCATTGCTTTCTTTCCTTAAAGGTTTTAAAACTTTACATGTTTGAAACATAGAATTGTGACGGTTCAAACCCCAATCACAACATGCTCAGGTTGCAGACAACCAAGAATGACTTCATAGTACCACGTGGCAAGCATCACTGATGATCATCAAATTCTGCAAGGTGCAGGTGGCCATTACAATTTATGTTTGTCTGTTAACTTAAGCACCATCACAGAAGCCTAAAATGTATAAAATAGGGTTGTGACTTAAGAGGCCACCAACAAATCAAAACCCAAAACCAAAAGCTATCACAACATAGAAAGCTTAAATGTTATTATAAAGCTCTGTCCTTCCTAAAAAAGTAAAAATAGCTGCAGATGGAATGGACTTAAACAAGGAAAACAAAGAAGCTGTTGTAAAAAACTCCTGCCGGATACTCTGGGGGATTCAGGACAAGAAATTAAAAAATGTATCGCACTAAAAAGGAAAAGCATAAGAGAAAGGGGTGGGCCAGCTTAGCCATCCAGCCAGAGAGAGGCTGGGTGTTCACCCCCAGCGCAAGAAGTTGGGCCCATGAGTGCTACCAAGGCCACTATGCAGGTGTCTATTACTGGTTTTCAAGGTGCACTGCAAGGACACTGAGATACTCTCAGCTATGTGCGAGGCTGGGCAAGTGTTTACATCCCGGGGACGTGAGGGTGAATTCATTTGCCCTGATTTTAAACTGAGAGATACAGAGAATACCTGGCTGTAATGGAAGTGATGTGTATGTATAACACTAAAGTTTCACTGGCCTGATGTCATGTCATCTTATCAGTCTTATATGTCTATATTTGATTTAATAGTGCTTGACATAGCTTTTTATGTGTTAATAATAGTTTGAGATTACTTGTACAACTATGTTATCAGTTGTTGTATGCACACGCCAGTGGTATGAGAGCACTGGAGCAAGGCAAGCAGACTTGTGAAATTGGGTGTGTAAAAAGGTGGAAGTTGAGCATGAAGTGAACCAGCATCTCTTCTCACTGCAGTTTCGTCACATTATGGTGTTTCAGAATAAGGTGTGAATGCTATGAGGTTTGAATTTTTTTATTTAGCCGTACAGATATGGACTCGACCTGCTACAAACAGTAGACCACACAAGAGCTCATTCATAATACCCCAAACCTAAATTTAACCTCATTTGATTATATCATGCCTTAAACGAGAAACTATCAAGCCAATAAATGATCAATAACAGTGGTTAAGTAATCAAAGCATTAAACTTTAATGTAATTTTATTTGGAAAACAGAATGATCTTAGAAATATGAACAAAATATACTCACAATACTGTACAGTCAATATAACAAGTATTAAAGATGCTGAGAGACAAATGGCACCAACAGCAATGATGAGAATCAGCCACCACTCTGAAAAATAAAATGCAAAAGTTGCCAGTTTATCAGTTCCTTCCATAGATTTTGTTTTTATCACACACAATAACCTCACACTTCAACATACATCCCAGCAATGTGTGGTCAAAATTGCAAGGGATATGTACCCTAACCATTGGCATATTTTGTCATTCTGTTTGTAGTACCCAAACATTCTATTTCTGAACAGTCCTACCTGTAGCATACACTTTCATATGCAGGATTACTTTGTCAGGACTCAGTAACTTAACATCTGCTAAGTACAGTGATACCTCGGTTCTCGAACATAATTCGTTCCGGGAGGACGGTCGAGAACCAAATTGTTCGAGAACCGAAGCAATGAAACCCATAGGAAATAATGGAAACTGGATTAATTCGTTCCAAGCCCCAGAAAATGCCTATTTACTGGCCTAATTTGTATATAATATGTAGAAAAACATGAGTCTCAACAAGAAATAAGAAATAAAAGTGTATTTATTAAAACAAAAAAAACAAAAACAAAAAAAAATGTACTGTACAGTACAGTAAATTGTGTTTCATTTACTGTACCTGTACCAAACTTTATGGCAGGAGGGAATGAACGTGGAGGGAGGAGGGAAGGGGGATAGTTATTGTTTTGAAGGGGAGTCCTCTTCAATAAAAACAGAGGGTAACTGCTCTTCGGGTGTTTCTGTTCTCTGTATCTTTTGCTGAGGAGAATCAGAATCTTGCTCTGCAGCTGCTTGTCTGATTTCTTTACGGAAGAATTTGTCAATTGTTTGCTGTTTTTTTCTCCTTTGCAAATTTTGCGGAAAGTGGACATAACATTGTCATTAAAAATGTTAACTGCTCTATTTGCTACCACTTTATCAGGGTGATGTTGTTCACAAAATTTGCGATTTCTGCCCATTTTGCACACATTTCATGACTCTCTCCACAAAAACGTGACTCTCTCTCTCTGCACTCACACTGATGACGCAAGCAAGGCGCGCTGGGCAGAATGAACGCCATTCGGCTCAACTCGGCTCATCTCGGACGTTCGGATGTTCGAGTTCCAAATATTTGTTCGGATTCCAAGACAAAATTTTCTCAAATTTCCTGGTCGAATACCGATTTGGTCGAAAGTCAAGGCGTTCGAGAACCGAGGTATCACTGTATTCATATTTTAAAATAATTGTTAGGGTTAATATTATCCGCAGTTTGCTGAAGAGCCTTGATGAAACTGGCATAAATTGCATTCGACATTCAGATGACTGAAGCGGCTCACTCATATTGAAAAGATTATTTCTTGATCGTCATAATTAATAATTGTCAGGTAAAACAAAATGGAAACAAAGCAAATTCAGATATATTAGGTACTTACTTAAGTAACCAGATGGATCTGAAACACACAAAATGTCAAATAACAATGAAAATGACCAACTTTGTTTGTCCCAATGGGCAATTTGAACATGGAGAGGTGCTTTAGACACAAAATAAAGTTAAAAATAAAGTTCATTACAAAGTGCAGCATAAAAGAGATGTCAGCAAGTGAAAAAAAATGATATATAAATATAGGTAAGCTTATATTTCATCATGTTTTGAACATAAATTTAATATTAAAATAATAATTTCTTCTGTCTTCCACATATGGTTGTTTTAACTAGCTTCTAGGAGTTTATATCCCTGCATAATAATTGTGTGCACACTTGTGTGCCTGTAGGATGCTGCATGGTGCTGAAGTTTAAATGTAGACCAGATATAGGTCTTGATGTTGATGAGGATGGTGGCTGAAAGGTATGGGACAAAAATGATCTATAGAAGAATATGAAGAATGGAAGATGGGGACCTGATCCACCTGATCTAAGGAGACAAAATGTGGCACTTATTTTATTATGGCTGCAGAATAAGAAGGGATAGGATGCGGGAATTCTCCTAAAGGGCCACCCAGATTGTGATAGCGTCAGCAAGACACCATGCAGTTTCTCTGTGCGCTGAATAGTCTCCTCTTCATAACTATAAGACTTGAAGTCTGATATGCATGATCTTAGGAATGCAAAAGAAAGACTGGCATATTTTCTTTGTACTTCAGGAAGTCCTTCAGAAAAGCTATGAAAAGCCTTCACAGCTAAAGCAGGATGCATTTTAAGACATTTAGAAGAGCAATAGGGACAAGCAAAAATTAGTCCAGCCAACAGCTCTAACACTGCATATATGGGGTTGGTTTTAAAAGTGTTGTTTGTTGAATTCGGGTGGACAGGTGACAAATACTAAGTCTTGGGCTTTGATGCTTTTCTCAGCAAAAAAGAATCGTTTTGTGCATGAATTATGGATCATACCCAGAAATTGTGTTTAATGAAAATGGATGAAAACTGGAGATGTTGGACAATGGGGACTGTCCCTAATTTTCATAACTCAGTATCTAGTTTCTAGGAAATACATGCTTGCATGCACGTGTGTGGGAGTATATCAAAGAAAGTAAGAACGAGTAAGAAAAAGAAATAGGCTTGCAAAATAAAATGAAAAACATACAAATATATTATTAAAAAGAAAAAATGTTACTTACCACAAACAGGACCTGAAAAAATAGAACAAGAAATAAAATGAAAGAAAATATTTGGAAGGCAATATCAACATCAAATGCTGTTGGATACATGCATATCAAGGTGTGTGTGTGTTTTGGGAAAGGAAGCAGGTGGGAGGGGCATGAATCCCTTGCATAAAAATATTCTGGAATTATAGTCGTCAGCCTCAGTACTTACCCAAAATTTCTGTTTGGTTCTTTTACAAATTTCTATGGCATCTTTCATGTTTACATCTGATGACTACTCAACTGTACTGATCATTTCTTACTTCTTTTGTATAATGGAAATAAAGAAAGAAATAATTTATCTCACCTCCTTCCTGTCACTTCAACATTAGTTTAGAGTTTATACTTTTAAACACTAAATGAGGACATTCTACATCTTGGGAATGAATATTTTTCTTGGATGTGAAGGGATCCTCCCACATCTTGAACATTTAAGGTGTTTTATTTGATTATTACTTATCTATTTCACTGGATATATGGGATTATGTTGAATATCTAAAGCAGTGGTTCTCAAAGTATTTCAGACCGCGGACCACTTTACTTAAGTACAAAATATGGCGGACCACCAAGGCCTAAAAATCACTCTGTACTATGAATTTCAAATTTAAATTGCCGCATTTGTTTCATTACAATTCAAAATTAAATGTACTTTTGTGACAGTAGTATAGTAATAAGTTGACATAAAACTACCTCCTTATTTGTAATTAAAATGTTAATACGAGGATTGCACCACTTTAAACATCACTTTGCTGTCATATGACGACTGCAGCAGCAGACCACCTGACTTATGCCCGCGGACCACTAGTGGTCCATGGACCACACTTTGAGAACCACTGATCTAAAGTACTAAAGTAAAGAATTTTTATACCCAAAATGACCAATAAAGCTGATATGATATCCATATTGTTAATTTAACCATTTTTAAATTGAATTAAATTTGTTCTTCTATGATATGTCGTTTATTTTTTTATTGTTTACTAAGGAAATGAGGAAATTTTGCGCATGTTATACCAGGATAGTTACCTCAATGACAAAGCTACATAGCCAATGAGCTTTTGCAACTTTTTTATGCTTTCCTCCTTTGTATTTATTTTATCTGGTGGTACATTTTTCTTTCTGATCTTGCCCTTTCTGACACACACTGAAATTGTTTTCACTTACAGTAATGGTCCTCCTTAACTACTTTCCCTCCAGCTTGGTTGCATCATCATATTTTCCAGTTGAAAGTGGTGCTGTATATGACTATATTTTCATGGGTGAAATTTTCACAATTTGTACACCTTATGAGAATTCCCATAATAAAGAAATTTTCAAACTTCTTCATCACTTTGTCTAGGTCTGCTCTGCTAGCCTTTGATTGCAAGAATACTAAATGCATCTTCTCCAGTGGTTTCTAGAAAAACTGCACACTCATCTTGTGCCTTGCAATAGTACAATTTTCAAACTGGCATTTACATAATGGACAGATTAAGAGTTTTAATCTCCATTATTTATATCTCTTACTCCAAATCTCTGCATGTGGCAGCTTTGTCATGGTAAAGGCAGTTTCTGGTTCACAATAACGCCAATTCACCCCTTCCTTCTCTCCACCTCCACAAAGAAGACTACTCGTGACCTAGGCAGTTTATGCCAAACTTTACTTCTTTTTGTTTACTAGTCTACAATCCAGCCCTTGGAATGCATGATGCAGTATCCTACAATTCTTCTTTTGCTCCAGGAGTTTTTTTTTTAGGTGAGATGCCTGTTGGCCGTGCCACATCTCTCCTTTTTGCCTTCACTTGTGAAAGATGTTTTTGGTCATTTGATCTTTTAACCTTGCTTTAAGATACAGCTTGCTGAAAGTGCCAACAATCTTTTTTGACACATAAGCATTCAGTAAGCAGTAACCTGTATGTAGACACAAAATCACTCTCTGTTGTCATCATTCAAGATAACATTAGGCACTATTTGAGAATGGGGGTCATATTGCAGGTTTTCACAAGGGTCTTTTTCTCATTCTAATGTTAATATCTAGTTGCTGTCCTTTTCATCCAAATTTGGCAAGACACTCGGATGTCTTGTACTCTGGGGTTCTAAAAAAATACCAACAGCTACGTTAGTGATAATGCATTCAGCAGGTTTATCCCTTTTTGATTTGTTTGTGCAAGTGTCTGTTAGAGTGATAAATATATGTAGTGTGTGTATGTAAGCATGAGAAGACAAGCACTTTCAAAACTTGTTATATGCTATACTCTTCTGTATAATTAGCAACATTGAATACATTATCTAGCACCATCTACTTTTAAAGGAGGCAGAATACCCTTTGTAGATCTCATCTTAAAAAAAAAATGTACTTACATGGATGAAGTGTATCCTCAAAAATCACTGGAAGAAATAGAATATATAAAATTAACAATTTAATACTCCTTAAGATAAAATTAAATTAAACTACCTCAAATACATGCACACACACACACATCCCTCCCATCTGATGAAAATTTTCAGTTCCTTAATAAATTTGTTTCTTCAAGTTTTATGCCATTTCATCAACTAAGGCTATATTATGGCAAAAGATTGCATTACTTTAAAAAGGGTGAAAAACTAGACTACTGGTTATATTAATTTAACACTTCAAAACCCAAAACCAAAAAATATTAGAACATAAAAAGCTTAAATCTTATGATAGAGCCATATCCTTCTTAAAAAATATGAAAATAGCTGCCGGTGGGACAGTTGGTTGGTTGTTTTAAGTTGTGCCAGCAACTAAAGCTATATATCACGGCAGCATGAAGTAATCTTATTTCAAAAAGTTTAGGGACAAATCCCCCGTGTGATATAAACACAAACTCTTGATCAATAAAAGCCAACACAAGAAGCAAGAACAGTGTAAAACAGTAAGTAAAAAAAAAAAGGGTTGTGGCCTAAAAGGCCCCCAACAAAGCAAAACCCAAAACCAAAAACTATTAGAACATAAAAAGCTAAACCAAGGAACACGTGTATGGCTATTACGATGCCTTCGTGCAAGAATCGTCTCTGAAGCGATTTCATTTAAAATTGAGGTGAACATCTTAGCAGGATGCACCGTGGTATAATTGTCAAGGTCTTTTACCTCGCATTTAAAACTAGAACTTCGGAGGAGGCAGGTGGAGCAGAGTGTCTGAAAGGCAGTCCAATCTGCCTTAGTCAGATTCCACCCACCGTTATAAAGATTATTTTCCCGCTCCAGACTAGTTACAAATTGTGAAATTATATGAAAGTGATCGCTGCCGCACAGGTCGTCATATACAGCCCAGTTAAAATCTAGTAACAGTGTTGGGCTCACCACTGATAAACTGCTGATACTGTGCTACTGTGAGGACGACAAAAGGTTTGAGAACCGTTGTTCAAAAGGCAGAGATCACTTTCCATAAAAAATGATCCCAACAAGTCTCCCCTGGTGTCAGGGGTGGTGCCGCACAGGTCGTCATGTACAGCCCAGTTAAAATCTAATAACAGTGCTGGGCTGACCAATGACAGATCAACTGCTGACACTGTACTACTGTATGGATGACAAAAGGTGTAAGAGCTGTCGTTCAAAATGCAGAGATCACTTTCCATAAAAAAATGATCCCAACAACTCTCCTCTGGTGTCAGTCAAGGCCCCGCCTCACAAGGGGTGCCCATTAAAATCCCCCAAAAGAAGGACGGGAGCAGGAAGTTGGGTCAAAAGATCCGCAAAAGATCCTCCTGTCGGGATGTCCGAGCAGGAGGAAGTTAGACACAGCAAATAGTGATAGTCTTATCTAGGGTAACCCGGGCAGCAACACTATCAAAAGACTCATCCTTTCATATGCGTTACCCCAGATTTTTTAAATGCCATAATGGAATGAATTTGGTTCGTTCCTTATTCTGAGTGACTGGTCAATAAGACCCCAACAAATTTAAGTGTACAGTGTTCCCTCGTTTATCGCGGGGGATAGGTGCTATGATCAGCCGCGATAAACGAATTTCCGCAAAATAGGGACATACATGCAATAATAATATATACATGTAAAACAATATCATGTGAGTGTAAAGTAATATAGTAATCATGGTATTAATACAGTACAATAACAAATTAGTGTAAAAAAATTATAACTGTACTCAAAGAAACCCAAAAAACTGATGCGAGATGGGAGATAACAATCATGGCTCGTGGCTTCCGCATAGCAATGGATTTCGCATACACAATTATTTCTTTCTTTCTATCTACAAAATAACCATGGTATTTTAATAGAAATACAAATATAGCTACATTTTTCGTCTTTTTCCTGTTGAAATATCTATGGTATTTTGTAGAACGATAATTCCCAGCACGAAAATATCGATCGATGCTTCACTCAAAAAAAAACCCGCGAAGTAGTGAATCCGCGATAGATGAACCGCGAAGTAGCGAGGGAACACTGTATGTCTGAAAATTTCCATTTATTTTAACTGTGGGTCTGAAAATCTCTTGCATTTTTTATATATATATCTATGGAAAGCACCGGAAAAGACATGAAAAGACATGAAAAGACACATGCTACATGAACAAAATGGGGAAAAGCCATCAGAGGAGTGGGACAAGCCTTGATTGGGAAGCACTATTAATTTATTTTAAGTTAGTTCATATATTAGAATTAATTATTATAAGAACATGTTATCTGCTCAGGTTAATAAACCAGAGACCCATTAGTGACACATAGAAACAAAACATAAAACATTGTCTTGATTAGACAGCTTTTAAGAGAAAGGCAGTTTTAGGAAAGCTCCCCAGAATGAAATAAAGACATACATACATGCCATTATACAGGTATACTGATAAGCTGAAGTGCACCTAACTGATTGCATGTCCAAAAATAAAAGCTTGTCCCATCTGATAATAAATGTGCTAAGTTGAAAATAATACCTTCTGATGTTGTTGATTTGGTGACTGTTGTTGTCACTGCTGTAAGATCATATCCATAGATTGTAATATGAAATAATACAGGGCATAAACTGGTATGAGAAAATACAGGGACTAGAAGCTAAACTCTATGCAGCGTTGAAAAATGATCTGTTAGCAAAAATATGACTCATCGGGAAATCTGCTAAACAAATTGATCTCTTCATTAACTTTATTAATTTTGGACTTCACAAATTCTTTGTTAGATACACGCTTGACATAGCCAAATATGAATTTGTACATGCATGTGCCAGAATATGTGTGTATTTGAGCACACACACAACTTTCAAACCTTTATACATAAATAAAGTTGTCTTTTCTGTCCATTCATAACTTCTTCAATGCCTGTTATATAGTGTATAACTACATCTTGTATAATGGTAAAACAAAAAGTTTGAACTATGTGGCTAAATTAGTAAGTTAATTTTTATGAATAACTACAGTTCATTAGCATACATATTTGTAATGGTCCCACTTGCACACAAGTACCTCGAGGTACCTCAGTTCAACACAGCCTTTTTAGCCAACAATGTTTCTAGGTATATCTAATAAGAAAACAAATTTCCTAAACTAAAACAAAAGCTAAAACTTGCAAATCAGAGTGACTGGAAATTATCACCAACTGAGAAGCTTGAGATACAAGAAACAAATCTGCTTCATATGACAATTACTGATCAACAATTTTTAAGAGTACACACATGCATTTGTGTTTAAACAGCGAGAGAGAGACAGAGAAGTAGCAGAAAGCAGTTAAATTAATCTTGAGAGGGAGCATCAGATTACATCCAGTACATCGACAGAATCTTTTTTCAATGTGAGAAATGTTCACAAAATGCTTATGAAAAGCTTGAAGAGAGGCAGATGGTTTAGGGGGCCTGAAAGGATAGCCAGTTTGCCTTTGTTAAAATGCTATCAGACTCTAAACAGACAAAATGATATTATAACTACTGAAAAATGATTACTTCTACAGAGGTCATAATGCACTTTCTCATTAAAATCTAGCAATAATGTGGGACTGATAACAAATTGACAGAACAGTGCTTTCACATGGCTGCCTACATGTGTTTCAGCCATTGCTTAAAAAGCAGAAATCAAGTTCCCTAAAAACAGATTCCAATTACTCCCTCTTGGGATTGCTTGACATCTTACCCCTTCAGGTTTGTGAGTCCTGAGGCAATGTAAAAGGCTTTGAAGGAGGGTGGGGTGCTGGAACGTCCAGACCTTGTACCAGACTGGCAGGATGCTCCAACTAGACAAGGAGTTTGACAACTACAACTTGAGCATCCTGGGAGTCAGTGAGGTCAGATGAACTGGCACCGGAAAGAGTAGACTATCATCAGGACATACCATCTTGTTCTCAGGAAGATCAGATGGTCAGCACTCTGAAGGAGTAGCACTACTCCTCAATAGGAAAACTGAAAAGGCACTGCTAGAATGGAAGCCTTATGGACCCAGGCTTTTGAGAGCAAGATTCCATTCAAAGTACACCAAGCTGACAGTGCTAGCTTGCTATGCACCAACAGAAGACTCCGTGGCAGAAGACAAGGATGCTTTTTACGATCAGCTCCAGGCAGCCTTGGAGAGGGTTCGAGCCCATGCAACTTTTCGTTTTCTTTGCGCTGACCTTCAAGCCAAGATTTCCAGCTGTTTCTGAGAAGGCATTTGTTTTTTCCTGCATGTCTTGGTGGCGGTGTGACAACAGGGCAATGTCATCAGCAAAGTCCAAGTCTTCCAGCGTTGTTGTTGCTGTCATAGTCATGGTCCATCTGATTAGCACTGTGACTGCCCTGCTTAAAACGACAAATGACATTTTGTCTGCTCTGGATAGAGGTGACATCTTATTTCTCACCATGTTAGACCTGTCTGCTGCCTTTGATACTACAGACTATATACTATTCTTATTCATAGACTCAGTACTCTCTATGGCATCTCAGGCTCCCCACTCAACTGGTTTCAGTTATATCTTTCAGATAGGACTAGTGGACGGTTCGTATCTATACTAGTCTTTATACGCTCAGGAGTCCCCCAAGGTTCTGTACCTGGTCCCATCCTCTTTATCATGTACATGAAGCCACTTACTACTCTAATTCAATCTCACTCTATATCTGATGAATCCTTTGCTGATGACACTCAGCTGTATTCCAGCTGTTATCGTTCTCAGGCACACATTTCTATCCAGAGCATCCAAAACTATTTCTGATATTAGACAATGGATGACCCACAAAAATTTAAAACTAAATGACAAAAAAAAAAAGAAGCTTAAATTTTTTTCAAAGAGAGGAGCCAGAGTTTCCCTTCACTGCCTGTCTCTGTTTGGGTAGGCGATGTCGATGTTACTTTTGTTATTTCAGCACATAACTTAGGTTACACAATGTCTGCTGACAGGGCTCTTGATAAGAATGTTTCTCACATCCGTCGTTCTACATACTATGAGCTCCAGAAGATCAGCTCCATTTGCCATTCTCTGTCCATCCTAACCACCAAAATTCTCAACTGCTCATTTGTTCTGTATAAACTAGATTACTTTAACTCTCTTCTTGCTGGCTGTTCACAGTACCTCATTTATAAGCTTCACCAAGTCCACAACTCAGCTGCTCATCTCGGTTACCGGACTCACAAATCTGAACACGTCACACCACTTCTTCACTCTCTTCACTGTGTACCAGTTAAAGATAGAATAGACTAAAAGCTCTCAACTCTATGCTATGGATTCTTAGAAGGCTCCTTCCCCCACTACGTAACTGAAATCTTGTCTGAAACCTTCACCCCTCATCAGACTCACGCATTCTATCCTTCCCTCTCACAGAGATGCTCAAGGGCGCTCTAGGAGCTATATCAACATTCCTTGTCCTACTTTTCAACAGAATGTTTGACACCGCCCAGTACCCCGAGGCATGGAGAGGTGCTATTGCCATACCATTACATAAAAGTGGGGACTGTGACAATCCGGATAATTACAGGGGTATATCACTACTTAGCATCTTGGGCAAAGTATTTTCCCATATCTTAAACAAAAGACTTACAGACTGGGTTGAAGGCAACAGGAAGATTGTAGAAGAACAAAGTGGCTTTCGACCAGGTCGCTCTACCGTTGATGATATCTTTGTTCTCTTTTCAATGGTAGAGATACTTGTTGAAAAAGTGTGGACAGATGTACGTCTGTTTTGTTGATTTTAAGAAAGCTTTCGATACCGTAAACCGAAACATCCTATGGAACGTTCTTTGAGCTGCAGGAGTTAGCTCAAAAATGCTGGTGATGTTACAAAGTATGTACAAAAATGTCAAGTCCTGTATAAGATGTAGAGAAACACTTACAGCTTGGATTAACTGCCCGGTAGGAGTCAGACAAGCGTGTAACCTCTCACCTATACTGTTCTCCCTCTTTATTAACGAGCTCGCGGTGGAAATAGGTAGTAATGGCGAACATGGTATACAGCTTACCCCATGTGTGGTACAACTGTTTACTACTCTTTGATGATGATGTTGCACTTACATCATATTCTAGTAGAGGTCTACAAAAGCAAATCAACATACTAAAACAATTAGCAGACAGCTTTGATATGTCAGTTAACCTACAGAAAACAAAAGTTATGGTTTTCAGGAAGGGTGGTTTTCTGAGTGCCAAAGAATCCTGGCACTACGGAAGCCATAAATTAGAAGTCGTCAACTCTTATAAATACTTGGGCTTCTACTTTACCACGAAACTTTCTGTTACTAGTGCAGTAACTGACTTAGCAAATAAAGCAAAGATAAGGACTAGCCAGCTCCTGCGGTGCCTGTGGAAATTAAGTGACAGTATCCAGAGAGAGGTCTTCTTTAAGATATACCAGTGATGCCCAACCTTTTTCGGCCTGCAGGCCATACACATTTCCGACATACGTGTCACGGGCCACTTCACCGCAAAAATACAAAAAAAGAAAAAAAAAAAAAATAGAGCAGATACCATTCTTATTAGAAACAAGTTGTACTTACCATTAATTATGTAGTAATTACTGGGATATTTGAAGTTGTTTACCCGAAATCAACTTCTGCATCGTAGAGACACCAAGTTGGAGCACTGAATCGAAATGTTCGTCCATCGAAAAAAAGATTGAGAGACGCCCCTACATAGGGATAAATACTTCTTCTTCCCTTTTTTTCGTTTTTTTAGGTCTTTTTTTATTACTAACATGCCGATTTCCTGCACTGTGGGCAGAAGTTTCGCGGGCCGGATGGCACTGCGTCGCGGGCCGGATATGGCCCGCAGGCCATAGGTTGGGCATCCCTGAGATATACGATATACAGATTGTTCCCATATTATTGTATGGATCTGAAATTTGGGGCTATCAAGTTTCTGATGTGCTAGAAAAAGCTCATCTATTTGCTTGCAAAAGATTTTTAGGTGTGGGGTTGAATACACCAAATAAAATAATTTACGGCGACCTAGGTAGATTTCCAATATGTATGCTATCCAAAGTAAGGTGTATCAAATACTGGCTTAGGCTTGTTAGTATGCCAGAAGATAGATTTCCACGTAAAGGTTACAATATGATGTTACATATGCAAGAGTTAGGTAAGTGCAATTGACCTCTCTAGAGTCGCCTTCGATGGACTCCAGACGGCCGAAGAAAACGAGGCCGCCCAAAGGAAACTTGGAGAAGAACGGTGGAAAGGGAGATGAAAGGAAAGGACATGGGGTCACCTAGAGTGGGTTTCAGCCAATCGACATCGGTGGCGGACTCTGGTCAAGGCCTTATGTGCAACCTGATACACAAAGAGTTTGATCATGATGATGATGACATTCCGAAAACGATTGAAAGACTGTTTTGTCCAGAGCTGGCACTCCGACTTGGAGAACAGTTCTCAACTAGAAGTGTACGCATCATATAAAAGTTACCTCCAACCTGAAAGATATATTGACCATCACCAATTAAAATGTTCTAAACTAGTTTATATCCGCTTCAGATTTGGGATATCCAATATAACAACACATAAGCTACGATACAGAAATGATGTGGCCCCACGTGACGTGGCATGTCCCCTCTGCAAAGAAGAAATAGAAGTTGAAGCACATGTACTCTTTTTTTGTAAAGCTTACACTTATATCAGAACGCAAGTCCCAGTACTGCAAGGTGCGTGCCCTATAGACCCAAACAATGTGTCATGGGTTATGGGAGATGCGGCTGAGGAAACCATCAAACAGCTTTCCCGCTATCTGTATAGAGTTTTTAAATTCCGCGATGTTAGTTTAATGTTTAATTCAATTCAATTCAATTCAATACAACTTTATTCATCCACAAGGGCAATTAGAGGTATGATGACACGCCAGCACACTAGAGGGAAGAATGATGTGAGAGATGAAAGGGAATAGATTCTGGCGACATACACACACACATGTGCACACACACCCACTCATACAGTAACACAGCAACAGGAGGTTCAGTGGGCACCAATGTAATCTTGGAATATGGATGACCCCTTGATTTGAGCCCAATGGCTAAGGTCAATAAAGAGTCAAAGTGTCAAGTATCCCTCCCTCTCACAAAGACAGTCTGAGCTGCTAAGCAGTGGAACTCTCTTCCACATCACATTCATCACTGGGACTCCAAGGTTACATTCAAAGACGCTCTGAAAACATGTCTGTTCACAAAGTACTATCCCAGAATTACTATTCTTAACTCCATGGCAATACTGTCTGTCACACTAACCATCATGTAACTACTCCATCTTACACTGTTAATAGTATCTACACCCCTTCATCCATTGCTTTACATTTTACAATTGTACTACATCTTTACGTTGTTCAGTGTACCTATACGTACCTCACTGTCTACTGGCTGTTATCTTTATATATCTTTACTTATCATTATTGGTTTGCACAGTGAGTGCGATCTATCTTGGTCGTGATGCTGCGCATTATAAATTCCCATTATTATTGTAAGAGCCCATTTAACAGCGTGTTTGCTTGATTCATGTAGGAAGTAGAAGTGCAAACTAACCCTATAGCCACATTCCTTGTTATCATATGACATATGGGCCTTTTCCTCTTTAACATCCACTTATAAGGCAAGCCTACCATACTACTGATTTTACCGTGGTAAAAAATCTTTACTCCATAATTATCATCAGTCTAGGAACCTCAGGAACAATTGTACTACTTCCTAATCAAGAGTTATTTGAAGAATGCATGCCCTCACTGTATTTTCCAAGCACAGCATAACCAAAGAAGCATTTACTGCGAGAGGAAGAAAAAAATAAATCTACCTCTCAAATCCTATGTAGAACCATTTATGAAAAAACCAGGTTGCAAGGTATACATTTTGCACCTGTCATTATGTGGCAGAGAGTGCAAGAAAGAAGCATCATCTGACTCATGTCAGTTATGTCCTAGACTGCCAACCATTGCTCTGGTAAGCAATCAGATTGATGCAATTTTATGTCAGTCTTCATTTTTCACTCTCTAAAATGTCATTAGTAATATATACTACTCAACTCTGCCTGGAAACCACTTGGGTAACCAAGCACGGATGACGGAGGGAGGGTTGGGCATGGGGCTAGCAACCCCACCCAGTAAAAAAAATAAAACGCTACAGAAACCGCAAACACATTAACTGCACTGTAGGGTGTGGTTGCGGCCCTATGCTCCACTGGGGGCAAATAGGAAGAAGAAGAAGAAGAATATACACTACTCGCAAAATGCTAAGGTCTAATGATAGTTTTGGTCTTCTTATCTGCATTTTATGCTCAGCCATCAAATAAAAAATTCTCATTCCAATAGAGGGTAATGATTTGTTAAAAGATTGGAAAACAAGGCCCCTGAAGTGATACAATAACAACAAACACCCTTAGCAATAGAAGCCAACATAAGGAAAAAATATAAAAGGGTAGATAATAAATTAAAGGGGTGTAGAGGCCACTGTCACGAACCCGACTGGTTCAAGGCCAGAAGAACAGGGCTGAAGCTGGTAATAAAACATTAAAGAGAGCCAGCGGTCGCCCTAGGGCGATACCAGACTGCGAGTTGGACTATTCATCTCCCCTGGCATTAGCTGAGCCTGGGAATTGCAGCTGCTTATGTAAGGGGGACCGGCGTCATCGCTTCAGGGGTACGTCCATTAATTAGAAGACTGATTAGATTAACTTAGCACTGGAGAACAGCGTTTGTTTGCACTGCTACTGACTGGATGCTGGTGCTGAATGAGGGAGCTAGATGGGTGTCGCAACAGTCGGAGGTTGATGTGGCGGACCTCGAGAAAGAGGGACAATAAACAAGTCCTAGGTATCCCGACTATAGCGCAGGGCAATGTAGTCCCTATAGCCAAAGATCGATAACGTCAGGGCAAGTTATATGCGGTTCAGAGAGTCACATGGTCTAATAGTCGAGGCTTTTCCTCGTGTTCCAGCAGAGCCTTAGCTCTCTGAGTGATTTTCAGTCCAAGGCAGGTCTGAGAAAGGGAGGCCCGCTCCGTTTATAACATATGTCTACCTGCTGGCACTTGCGGTCTGGTTGTATAGAGAAGAGAGTGCAGTGCAAGTAAGAGGCTGGTTCTCCCAAGCGAAAAGGAAAGGAGCCAACTGTGTTCCAGTAGCAAGAAGTGCAAGGCAGTGGCTGGTAGACCACCCCTCTCCCCGTGCCACTGGTCCAGTTGTGGCTGTCTTCAGAGGACAGCTGACAAATCATCACTGCTGCTTGGAATTGTTGCTGCCGTCCATTGCCGGGGGCAACTGTTGTGGAGCAGCGGCAGGAAACCTTCGACAAGAGTAGTCCAGCAGTGGTGTTTGCCATCAGTTGTGCTTCGCAGGCGGTGCACCCGCCGCTCATCTCCAAGTAACCCGAGCCAAGGTAGCCAATTGGTGCTACCAGTTCCAGCGCAAAGGAGCAGTTTGTGTCCCAGGGACCTACCAGATTGCGAGGCTGTGAACTGTAGGTCAGGAATGGACCACGTGTCTGGGAGTATGTATAGATATTGACATAAGACCTCGTCTTCCAAATTCACCATTCTGTAAGTCTCAATTTCCTGACCTGATGCTGGGTCGCTTTAAGTAGCTTATATACGTATTTGATTTGATAACATCTGATTTCACATTAACCTAATTTTGCTTTCCTCGTTTTAATAATAATTTTACACGCTGTACAACTGTCTTGTCGGTTGTGTTTGCACACGCAGGTGAAAGTGGTTACCAGTGCATATGCATGTGGATGTGCGAATAAGTGGGTGAGTGGATGTGTGAGGGCAAAAGTCGGGTGAAGCGAGCCAGCAGAAGCATCTCCTTTCCCCTTGGGCAAGTTAGGCCACCCTTCTCCCCGCACCAATTCATCACAGCCACCATTAAGCCAGAACCTTAAACTAAAATCTAACAGAACATTCTTCTGTATAATATTTTATTCACTACCTATGTAGTCAGATAGATTAAAGAAGGATGATTTCTGTGGCTAGGTGGTTTCATGTTTTCTGTCAAAAATTTCTGGGGAAAGCACCAGCTGTCTGGCAACTCTGGGCACTGACAGTGTTTTAGTCTGTAGACAATACTACAAACTTAACTAGATGGCATTTTTCATTTTACCTATGTTAGGGATATTATACGTAATTGCTAGTCTGTGATGGAACCATCAGGGAAGAAGAGAGTTGGAAGACCAAAGCAGACTTGGAAAAGAATAGGAGAGTGCGAGGCAAATGATGTCTGAATCACATGGACCCAAATGAGGGCTGCCCAAGGAGTAACAAGGAATAAATGAAATGCTAGTCTGTGAACATTACGGTTGTTCCATTAGGCTTGATTAAGACAACCCAACCCACACAACTTTTGTTCTCTAGACAGCTTGTGTCTAGTACTATGGCAAGGTGTGTGTGTGTGTAGGGTGATCTCGTTTCTCTTTTCTTGTTGACAATTAGAGCATGGGTTTGCTTGGGGATTGGTTGGTACCAGTTAAGGGATGAATAATGATGATAAGTCAATCATATTCATATTTCATACCAGATGAAAGACAAAAAAATACCTTTTGTTGTTGTTGTCACAGTTGTTGTTAATGGTGTGGTTGTTACTGAAAAAGGAGACCTTTATGATAATAATACACAACAGAAGAAATGAGTTCAAAGTACATACAAATATATTTAAGAAACAAACCTGGGAATTTCCTAACACCTTTACTCATAAAATCTTCACTAGGCCCCAAATGCTGTGCCCAATTCAGTGTTTCAAGTTGCTTTGATGTTAATTAAAGAGTGTTTATTTTATTCTATGATAAGAAGTTTTGTCTTCGACTAAAACTTATAATGTGTTATTATAACTTGTAAGTGAATGGGTCACTGAATATCAAGGTACTTTGTGAGAACATCAGTAAGATCATTGTCTACCTGTCTTGTTTAATGACTTCAAATCTGAGGGATTTGTTACAATGGACTATATGTGACCTGCTTGGAATAGTGGATGTGATGTAAGTTCAATCATCTGTTGTGGCTGTTATGGGCTTCATAATGTGGCTATCCCAGATATAATAAATACAACTGTACAAATTTATAGAGCTAGCTGCAAAATGTCATTATCAAGATTTTTTTATATAGTTAAAAAAGTACTTACAAAATTGCACATTTATGCAATTGCCAATTGGATCAATATTTTTTGGAGTAGAACCAAAATTGGAATCATAACATGATGGAATACATTTCCAGATTCCTCCTGCAAAAGTAGTTCTGGAAGCTGTGAACTTGTACTCAAAAATATAAGTGTCACTGGTCTTGTTGCTACATCTGCAGCCACGTACATTAAAAATCCCATTACATCCAGCATTAAGATATGAAAAAATACTACAAAATGTTGTCTGACTTCCTGCAGGTGGAATAAAGTCAAACAGTAAATCTCCTGAGCCTTGAGGGCAAGCTGTAGAATTCACGCTCGTAGCTAGAATTTCACAAGTCAAAGTCACATTCTCTTGATCTTGCCACTTGTCTGGGCATGTTAAATTCCCATCACTCTGTGAAAGAACTGGAAATAAATCAATAAACACATGCATCAGCATTATCTTTTATATTTATATTTTTATTTGTAATTTCATTTATTGTATTTTAAATTTGTAATGATAATAAAAATTCAGAGAATTTATTTAGCACTTTTCTGCAACTGAAGTCAAGCTCATAGCACTTTACAAAACATACTTAAATCTTTACTAACTTAAAAGTGCTCCATGCACCATCCCCATCCTTCCCCAACAGCACCCATATCTAGAATATAAGAAAATTGAGCTGTTTCACATGACATCATCAAAACATGAGAAGAGAACAGCTAGCCTCTGGTCAGTCAACATGAAATGGGACTTAGATGATATCCCTACAATCATAATAATTACTAAAGTTGCATTTTTAAGCTTGGACACAAATAGGCAAAATGCATCATTTTCATGGGTTGATGAGGGGGTCAGCTAAAGAGAAACAGCATTATGACTAAGAGGGTCCTAAGAGGTGAGGCAAATGTTCTCTAAATGCCTATTGCCTAGTGGCCATTTTTGTTGATGGTGATTGAACTTGTTTGCATGTCTGTTGGCAGTAGAGAGAGAAAGGATGGAAAATCAGGGGGGATCTCATTCAAATGTTGAAGATTTTTCATGGCTGTGACAGCATCGATATGTCTGTATTTTTCTCCCCACTACAAACTAACATTGTTGTGCCTCTATGGTCCTAGAAAAGCAACAAGAAATAAACAAAAAACTATGATTACTAGAAATTCAGATGGAAAATTATGCTATTCATTAGATATTATTTCACTACTAAATGCAACTGTTACTTTCCACAAAGAGCTGCTGAATTGGAACTTATTGCCTACTAACTTTAAAATAAAGAGACAAAGCAGTCATATGTCATTTCGCCCTAAGACCATTTTCCCCCACAGCCTGAGTCAAATCGTCACAAGTAGCTATTAACATCAAATATTACCAAATAACCCACATGTTGTTTGAATAACATGTCACTTTCCACATTTATTGAAGTGCGTTTCACAATAGACAACATACAACATATACCACTGTGTTTCTTGGATGTCAGACTGCAACATTCACCTCAATATTACTGCTGCTGTTAATAGCTACTTATATCATTGGTGATCGATTCATATTTTGGGCCAGGGACTATTTGACATTTTGGTGTTGGGATGAAGTGGACATAGAAGGGACGGTTTGACTCAGGCTGTGGGCGATATGACTGGTACAAAATGACCGGCCCTGACAAAGCAACAGATACAGAAGCAATCAAGAAATTGAATACAAACCTCCAAACTAAAGAATAAATAACAAAAAAAATCTTTAATTTGGTAAAAAAAAAATGTTCAATGCAAAAATATGTTCTCTGGATTCTACTGTCAAGATGCCATTTCTATTTCGTAAAATCAATGAATTTGTTTGCATGTCTCTTTTTGAAATAGGAGTCAGTCAGCCTACATTTGTATAGTGTTTGAAAAACTTATGGCTCTGTTGGTAATATCTGACTGTAATAGCTACTTTTGTCATCGGTGATGAATTTGTCTTTTGGGGCTGGGACGAGTTGACTCAGGCAGTGGAGTGATAATTATGGTCTTGGGGTGAAATGACCGGTGACCTGGCCCTCAAGAGTTTATAGGCCCCTTACAGGCTGAGAAAGGGATGTTACACTCCCAGCCCAGCGGGGATGGAAGCAGGATCTGCATGGGCACCCTGAGGGTTTTCGGAGAACTACCTGTAATTTTCCCGCCTCTATACCTCATCGATCTGGGTCTGTACGCTTTCAGCCCTTACATAACCCTTCAAAGCATCTCAAAAGCCCTGCTCGAAACCCTAATTAACCTTCACCTTGTCCCAAGATTCACTCTCTAACCACCATTTGGCACACCAAAACAATCTTACATCTTTCAAATATTTAACTGCAGGTGTTATCATTCACTCCTCTTTCTCTCGGTAAATACCAGTAGGTAAAAGACATCCATGGTTCAACAATTTACTACATTGCATACACAAGTTTTCATATGAAGTTTATATATATAAAACACAACAGGCCCCAGGATAGCTATTGCTTCAAACTCCTGATGACTAGGTTAGGTGTCACTGTGAATGCTGGATGAAGAAAACAACAAAAAATATTTATTACAATCTACAATTTAAACAACTATCATGACACCGTGTAGTGTCTCTCGCTCACTCCCTTTCGAACACACTTGCGGGGTCAGACAATTACGTGTTCTTTCACACAAATAAACAAAATGATTTGCCAGTAAGAGTCTGCCTATGTTTACTAAACAAAACAACGTAAATAATAATACAAAAGTCCCAACTACGATCTATTTCCTCAAGGTAGTAACACAGTCAATAATGCAATGGCTATCCGTTGATACACTGAGATAACGTCAACAAAGACTGTAAAGTGTTCTTCAGTTCCTCTATACTATTCCTTTAGATACACTGTCTTGGCAATGCTCTTCACTTCAAATAACACATCCACAAAATGTAATGAATTCCTTAGGTCCTCTATAAATCAGTCAAGCTCACTGTCTTGGCAATGGCTTTTTACTTCCAATAACACAATATTTTCTCCTCACAATTAAGCGTCTGATTTCACGTCCTCTCGCTCTCTCCCCCAGTCTTCTCTCCCCTCTCCCGTCACACCTTTTCTTTCTTTTTTTTTTTTAACATCATAGAGACACACATTCTGGAAACTTCCATCATTCGCGCCCTTTCGTCCCTGCACGTGCGCTTAGTCCTAGCACTCTGACTAGATCTGTGACAACAACTCACACTTTGAATATGAAATCACTTGCCTTCATAAATTTACTTCACTAGTCCGACTACAAAACTCTTAATAAAAGCAGAATGAAAAGCTTAAACAACATGTTACACAAAAAAAATCTGACATCTTTAATCTTTTGAGACTGATTTGTGTAGGCTTACCCTAAGTTCTTAAATCCTGGGGTATGCCTGCTATCTGCCGATAGCCAAGTTAATCCTTAGTGCAACAAGATAGGTAAATTTGTGTCCTGCATATGAAACATTATCAGTAAAACTATGCCCACAAAAATAGATAAAAGGTATGCTTACTTAAAAAAAGAGAAATGTTAATTGCACTCAACATCAGACTGCATTCTTTTAGCCTCTCCCTCCATTCCCGTCTCTTGCGTTTGCAAACCACTTGCATGCTATTCCATCTATGACAGCTTTCAAAGTTGGAATGAAAAAGAAGAAAATTATAATGGTAGGACTCTAATACAAACCTATGTAATAACAACTTTGTAAATGTAGAGAAAATAATATTACATGTCACTAGAAAAATCAATTTGTAAACATTATCCTTAATACATACAGATTTTTGTACATGTCAAAGTAGTCATATATAAGACCACACACCAATTAAGACCCTTCTTATAAGGGTGTAAGAGATGAAAGCTTCTCTCTTCTGCATGGCTAAAATTATATATTAGTGCAAGTTCAGAACAAAACATCCTTAAAATTCTCCACAGAAGGGAGGTTATGGAAATGGGTCAAATCTGTTTAATAAAAAAAATCGAGTTATCTGGATTTGGGCTTTTTACGACATGATGGGAACCTTACTCCACTGATGCGACCGATGGTTTGATAATACATATAACTGCAATCCAGTCCTCATGTTGCAGCTCTATGCTCCACTGGGGATGACTAGGAACAAGAAAAAGAAGTCCTTATACATTACTTAAAATCTTAGGGACTTTATATAAAATAACAGTTTTATGTGAGTCTCAAAACGTTAATTAGAAATGGTAGCTTAAAAGAATGTATGTTACTAACACAATCTTTCATGACAGCCAGTTTTTCCCTGAATTCTCTACACGCAGATTCCTCTTCCACCTTATAAGCTTCCTCATCTGAAACATCTGGAATTGCTGCTGGAGTCACCTAGATTTCATAATTTGATTCATATGTAGAGCAAGCTTTTAAGCATATTTCTTTGCTCAACAGCATGACTCAGTCTGTTCAGTAATATGAAGTCAAAATATTAGTCCTTCAGTGATAAACAAAAACTAGGCATTTCAATTTATTGACTTTTTAAAAAGTCCAAGAACTTAAGGTTGATACGGAGATGCATATAAACCATCAAAACATAAATACTTGTAAAGTGTTTACCATGAAATCATGCAGGAAGCTGTAAAATAAACTTACAAGAAAAATTATTGGAACTTAAAACCAATGAGCTAGTCAGTTTAAGTGCATGTATTTCTACTTCTTCCTATTTATGAGCTTTAAAGCAATGAGGAGGCAATAGGAAGTTGATGGTCAACACCACTTGTGTAGATAGAAAGGTTCATGTACGTTGGCACCTAGTGTTGATTGCTGTTTGTGGATTAGAAAGGAAAAGTAGTAAGAGGCAAAACTACTAGAAAAATATCACAACAAAGTTGGCCCTGAAAACAGGTGTACAACACGCAGATATTACCCAGCACAGGGTAACTGGAAAGATATACTTTCTTCATAAACACATCATGAATGATAAAGGCCAGGGGTCTCAAACTCATATTAGCATGTGGGCCGCAGTGGAAAGTAAGAGCCAGTCAGCGGGCCGCACCACGAAAAGAAAATGTTTTTTCATTAAATTTTACGAACACTACTGTCACTGCAGTTAAATACTAAAATAAAGTTTTTATAATTATTAATTACATTTAGTGTAGTTTATTACATGAACAGGCAGTTTAGTTTATTAAAATAAGTTGACGTTGTCTCTGTCACTAATAAAAAAGCAGAAACTGTAGTTCCCAAAAAACAACTACAATTACTAGGCCTACTGCAGATGGCTCGCCACTCATGTTTCTGTCCACTCAGCTGAGATCGTTTGGCAGAGACCAGACATCGACGTTAGGCCTGAAGTCGCGTGTAGTGGCAAGCCGCAAGGTTGCTCTCAGATGCTCATCAGTCAGTCTTGATCGTAATGCTGTTTTGTTGATCTTCATTCTGGAGAAAAACTGTTCGCAAACGTACGTACTCCCAAACATCGCTAGAATTCTAGCAGTTGTGCAGAATAAGTTTGGAAAATTCTCTCTAGGAAGAAACTGGTAGAAATCTGGAACTCCAACATCAACGAATTTTCGCTTGAGAACAGTGTCACACTGCAGGTCAAGTAGTTCCATCTGGACTTCCTCTGGAACGTTTTTCACATCAACTGCGAACGGAGTGGCAACAAGGACAAACTGTGGTTGGAGAGTAGTGAGTTGCTGACAGCGGTGTTCAAAATCTTCCAGTAGTCTGGAGAGGATGTCTACGTAGTCTTTCAGGCGCTGTGGTTCAACCGTTATGCTCTGTAGAAAAGAGAAATGAGCCAGGTTTCCATCTGCCAGCTGAGTGGCCCACAAAGTCAGCTTGCTTCTGAATGATTTGATGCGGTCAAACATCACGGTAATCAGCTGCTTTGAGCCCTGTAGTTGTGAATTGAGTGTATTGAGATGTTGCGTGATGTCAGTAAGAAAAGCAAGATCCGACAAAAACATTGGGTCACTGAGCTGAGGTATGTCTCTGTCTTTCATTGCCATGAACAATACTATTTCCCGTCTCAGTTCAAAAAATCTCTGCAGCACTTTTCCACAACTCAACCATCTGACTTCCGTGTGATACAGCAACTCTCCGTATTCCGTTTCTAACTCAGCTAGAAATGACACAAACTGTCTGTGGTTGAGACCCCGTGCACGTATGAAGTTCACCGTCTTCACGACAACATCCATCACGTTCTTCATTTGTAGACTTTTGGCACAAAGTGCTTCTTGGTGCAGAATGCAGTGTATGGCTGAAAAAGGTCCCGCCAAGCTGAGCTGATTCCGTTTCTCTACCATTAATCCAACAACACCAACCTTCTCTGAACACATTGCTGGTGCACCGTCCGTAGCCAATGAAACAAGTTTTTCCCACGGTAGCCCACACCTGTCAATACAAGCTTCCAGTTCTTGAAACACGTCACGTCCAGTCGTCGTTCCTTTCATGGGTAGTAAGTCCAACAGCTCTTCAACAATGTTCAAGTTTTCGTCGACCCCACGAATGAAAACGGCACAGTATGCGGTGTGTGTTACAGCAGTACACTCGTCCAGTGCAATGGAATATGTTACAAAGTCTTTTGCAGCGGCAATCAGTTGCTGTTGAACATTTGTCGCTGACTCGGTGATCCTGCTTGCAACTGTGTTCGCAGACAAACTTATGCCTTCGAAGAGCTTCTTTTTCTCGGGGCAGATAATTTCACACGCCTGTAGCATACACTCTTTTACAAACTGGCCTTAAGTGAATGGTCGCGATGCCTTTGCTATCATCTCACTAAGTTTAGTAGTTCCCTCCCTTGTGTTATTTTCATTTCGCTTGTGAACGGGGGTAATTTTCACCGTGGGAGTTAATCACCAAGCACAACATACATATACACCGCGGACGTGGCTGCGGGCCGCACAAAAATGTTTCGCGGGCCGCATGCGGCCCGCGGGCCGCGTGTTTGAGACCCCTGATAAAGGCATACTTACATTAATAAATTAAACACATGCAAGCTTAATTTCTTTAATTTATAATCTCACTCACCATCAGATGACTTTGCCCTTTGACTTGTTCCTCCATTCTTCCCTTTTACTTTCAAACTACTTGTAAGCAGTGGCATTAATTTCTACTTCAAATACATCCCCAGAGAGTTTTCTTACTGTGCACAAAGGAATATTGTAATGGTTAGAAGTAAAATACAAGTGTTTCCATGTAATACATTTCTACATGAAGCCACAGTATACTTCAGAGTCATATGCAAATCAAAAATACAAGCATATTGACTTACAGAAACAAAAAGAAAAAAGCCTTGCCAATCAACGTCCTTTAATTATTCCACCTTTTGCCCTGAACATAACTAGCATTACAATTTATGCCTGCCTGCCCAAAATATTCCTTCTCAGAAGCATTCCGACTAAAAGCACCTGTTCTGTAGTGACAATTATATTGTTTTAAGTGAAAAGACAATTAAATAAAGGTGGAGATTATTTATCTTGTGAGACTGACGTACAGTTAAACCCAGTCAAGCTGAATGTCAGACTCACTGTGAGAATTGCTCTCCTTGCAAAACAAAATACTAACACTCATAAAATCATGAAAGTAATGATTTAAGAAGCCACTTCAAAAATACTTACTGGTACAGCAATAATCCTGTTTGATATGCAGAGTGTTGAAATATTTTACTTCTTCTTTCACTCATTGGCAATTTATAATTCCACTCTTTCCCTCCAGATAGGGAATAACCAGTCTTGTCGTATACCATGTCAGTGAATTTTCTTACAGCCCCTCCAGGATCTTGAATATCCTAAACAAATAAAGTAAAGCATTTTACAGATCCCATAGAACATGCTAAACTATGGCAAAATTTCATGAAAAACTTCTAATTACTGTCATCTTAGACAAATAATATATACATTATTGACATACATAAGCAACAGTATTACAAGGAAGCTTATTGGGGAAAGACAAATTGTTATCATGTGTGCACACATTTATGCATAAACAATCTGCAGCCTGTGTTGTCTCTTTTTCTAATATACATCCTTCATTGCCCAAAGATTATTTATGGTTATTCACTCAAGTTTCAAACAGATGAAATTCTAAGCTAACGAGCTTGGTTTAGTTGTGTTTACATTGTGTTTAATAAACTGTAACTGTGGTCAGTCTAAATGTTTGCAAAACTTTACATCACCTTTACAACAATATGTTATTCTATGTGTTATAATTGCTGAATGCAAAACAATTGAAAATGAGGACTCTAACTTAATATACGCTTACAGCTGGAAAACTGGACTACTATAATTATATATATATATCACATCTGACCAAACTCTGCTGTTTCATACTATCTGCTGTTCCTAAAGATTAAGATATATGTAGCCTTATTTGACAGCATGGAACAGTTTATACGACACACAGTTCGGCTCATCTTCAGCCACACTGTGTGGAGTCATTAGTTGACTGTGTTTTGTAGTCTGCTTCATAATTACAACACTTTGACTAAGCACGATCCTTAATTTTCAGCCTTTCCTAGAAAATGAAATTAATATCATGAGTACTAAGTTTAACCAAAGTCTAAATTCAAAAAGTTTTGTTTCACTAGATTGAAAAAAAAGAACAATTACGATAATCTATCATCCTACGGTGCACGCGTTCACATTTCGATAAGGTAAATTGCTAAGAACTAATATTGGATAAATTGATTATAAGGATTATTTGAAACACTAACATCTTGCGTCGAGAATTTGTAAATATTTATGTTACCCATGCAGCGTCTTCCTAAAGCAAACAAGTTTATAGCGGAAGTACCACATGATAAAACAATGGCTGGGCTGGGCAATAATCATATATATACAAATAAAACTAATACAAGAAATCACTATTTTTTGTAGATACAGTTTCAACTGGTATGAATAATTAATGTTATAAGATTTGACAGAATTGAAGAGCTCACTTCTCACCTAATTTGTAAACTCATTAGTGCGATGAACAAAGCTGTTGTTGAAGGTAGAAACCCAGCGGGCGCCGAGGTCACACGGCGGATCGAGCGAAATGTCATTCGGGTCATTGTAAGCGCGTATACGCCCGCTGGACGTTCGGTCATTTAGCCCGTAGCTTCACCCCTCGTTCCACGCGTGGCCCTTCAAAATCCCGAATCTATTTGCAGGCTGGGATCAGGTGGCTGGAGTGCTTTTTGGGTCCAAATGACCTGTCCCGAACCCCCATCGGTGGCTAACAGTTTTTCACGTTTTGATTACTTCACATGAAACAGCTGTACTCTACATTTGTTCCCGCAAGCTTTATTATTTATTATCAACATAATTGCCTTCGTTCTTCGCAGTTTCCTCAGAAGGTTCTGAAGCAGTGATAACTATTTTATCAATAAATTAATTTTAATCATACTTCGAGAGACTTACCTCCGACATGGCTTTTCAAACACACCACAATAAACAACCACCGCCAGTTTTCTTTCAATTCCATTGAATCCGTCCAGCTATGCTACTCAAAAACTGGTCAGATATGATGTAGGTTGTGGGGTACACAAAACGCTTATGTTACAAATTCGTGAGACATCAACCCTTTGGGGGGGGAAAAAAAACCACTTCTGCCATGTCGACCACTGTCGGATCTCATCATGGGTACCTGCTACCAGCAAACTGAACAGAGTAGAGTAACTTCATATATGTCATTCACTTTGATTTATATACCAGCATATCCAAAGATGTCTGAACATATCTTGCCTTATCTTCGGTGGTGAAAACAGAAGCCTCCTCACAGCTACGCAACGAATTTCGTGTCATTCGCCCGACCATTGACAGTCTATGGGCCGGCCGCGAATTTGCTTTTCCCGAAGAATTGTTGTATAGCGACCTCATCCGAGCCTTCGGATTGGCCGCTAGCTCACGTGACTTACTCTCTAACCCATACAGATTTGCACATACACATATCGCACTGTTTTGGGTTGTCTGTTCATAAAAGAGTCTGATGGTGACGAGCGACTGCTACGCTTCAATAAAGGTGAAATTGCACATTCACTGGGGTGTAGCTGTGTATGAAACACGCAGGCTAATAAATTTTAGGAAGACGCCAATATTCATGCGGTGTAGATTGTCGTAGTTAGCGATAAACATCGTCGATGATTTTATTTTTAAATCATTTACGTTGTAGGGTACTATAACTGTAACCATCTACCAAAACAAAGACAAATGACGGCAAAAGATCCTCTTATCTCAAGTGAGACTAGTGAACCCCAATATTTGAGACTGTCTGCTTCCTCCCTTGACTCCACTTTCTGTTGCTGGGTCATCAACTTTGAATTTTCTGTGTTGATTTCCATACCATACACTGATGATTCTTTTTCAACACACTTAACATGAGCAATCAGTTCTTGTTCTTCATCTGTTAACCCATGTACTTCAGAGTTTATGACAACTGTGTGTGCTGTTAAATAACATTCCATCCCGCATAGGAAATATTAAATAACAATGTACTTCAACGTGCATGTTAAGATCGGTATCTCTCCACCCCCACCTCCCCCCCAGAAGAAGTCTGGCAGGTTCTCAAGTTCTAGTATGGTCAATAATCACCTGTTTGGATGAACAATGCAACAGTTAATGGCTGCCAAAAGCTATTTTGTTTTTGAATCTTTTCAAAAGAAACAGCTTTTTTTGTAGTCTATATTGTTCAAGCATTCCTACTATTCTTGCAGAACTTGCAGTATCATGATAAACTTCTTAAACAGAGACTCACAAACTCAATAAACAACTGATGTCCAAGTTTTATTTTTTTGTTTTGCGGTGACCACTGGTTCTGTCTACACAGAACAAGTGGTACTCCTCTATGTAAGTTATAAAAATAATTTCTTAGCAATAAAAAGTGAAATATTTTTAAACTGAGAATTTTAAAGCCCACACTAACCTGAGCTCATAATAGCAAATTCGCAAAACACAACAGTCTAGCTAAAAGCACACAGAAATGGCTTCTGCATTCCAAATTGGCTTCTTGACATAACAGTAATCAGTTCTGTTAAATTCTACCAGTACAACATTAGTATCATTAACATTCTATGTAATTACTCCAGAAATTTTGATTATATATGCTTATGCCCACTTGTATAATCCATGAAACATGGTGAATGAAGGAAGCTCTGTATGCAACTTGTTCATCTGACATGTGATTGTATTAACTTCAACTTCTCTGACTTGCAATGTTATGATGTTATAGAAATAAAATGTTACATTAAAAAACATTATGTGTAAAAATGAACAAATTAAAACTTGATATAAACATAATTTCTTGCTAGTAAAAATGTTCATAAAAATGGACAACGTAAATCATAAACTAGCATGTAAACTTAAAATATCAGGACTGGCAAAAGACAATTCTTAACATTCTTTGTATATTTTACTAACATTAAGCATAATCATAAACAAATTCAGGTTTGACTATACTGACAAATACATGCTCATTCCATTTGGTGCATATCTTGTGGTAAAGCCTCTAGCAAGTGAGTCCATTTTCTGTTATATTCTTCAATCCAGTATCATGTTGTGTTTCGGTATTTGTGTTCCCTATTATTTTGAGCATGTTGTTTTGCCATAGCGTTTGATAGTAACTACTGTTTTTTCCTTCAGCAATCTAAATGTTATACTGGAAACCATCTGAATAATAATAGCAACATACACACAAGAAACAATATTAGGATTTACAAGAGTTCCATGCTATGTCCTGACCTGATATTATTTTCCACTTTCATTGGTCACCAAAACAGGTGAAATTATTACATAAGGCAACCCAGAGGATTGATTGAAAGCATGATGGCTAAACATCTTTACCTGAATTTTCAGGGTACTCAATTAGTTATGAGTGAGCAGCGAGGAGGATAAACTTAGTTTTCATATTCAAATGTCCAGGGCTTGGATTTCTATAACAGTGCTAAGTGTTAATATATTATACATGACTTAATGATTAGAGAAAAATATGGGCCCATTAAGATTATGAAAACTCTAGGCCGAGTGTAACCATTACTTATTAAACTGTTTCAATCATGCAGATCGTACTCATGCTGCTTAATGCCTTTGAAATGTAGGCTTCCAAGTGTGAAGAGTAGAGGTCAATCTGTTGGCATGCAAGACTCCTCAGTGTCATCAAAACTATTCTATAGACGCTATAGAACAGAATAACATGCCATGAACTGGAACACAGAGCCCTTGACTATTCCATATGAAACAAATCCATATTTGTACAGAAAAATCATCACATAATATAGCCATGTAAGCTTTTGTCTAATTTAATGTGTTAAATCATTGAGAAATGCAGAGAATAGGACAGGGATGCAGATTTACCCTGTTTTAATCCTTTTGGGCAGTTATAACATAAAGTCAGGTCCCACCAACCTTACTCTGTCCTTAACATACTTTTTGATAGCTTTAACCATTTTGCCAGGTATACCATTTTTCTGTAATACGGTCCAGAGTTTTTTCTCTAATCACTGAATCGAAAGCTCTCTGGAAGTCAATGAAAGGTACATAGAGCTTTTCATGATTTACTAGCTGCTTCTAAATACGTGCCACCAAAGTATATGATCTATTGTGCTGATCCCTCTTAAAGCCTACTTGTTCTTCACCCAGAGTACTGTGTTGCTCAATCTATTCAGCGATTCTTTTGTTAAGTATAGAAATGTAAATTTCACTACAGATGTTAAACAGAGAAATACCTCTACAGTTTTCTCAATCTGAAGGCTCGGTAAGGTCCATATACAAGAAGTTTTTAGGAAAAATAAATATACATTTAGTATCACCCTTATTATGTAAAGCTTGCATGGTAGCTTCAGACCATGCATCAGGAAACAAACCATTTTCAAAAGGTGGTTAAACTGAGCTAATAGGAAAGGGGCAATGGATGCTGAGGAATATTAGAAAAGCTCACTTAGTTGGGCCCTGCTGCTTCATTATTTTTCAGTGTGAGTGTGAGAGAGAAAGTGTGTATGTGTGTGTGAAGGAGGATATCAAAAGCTGATTTCTGACGATGTGTGTGTCATGTTTCCAGAATCTCTAGAGCTACCATTTGGATGTGTGGTTTTTTCCAATGTTCTCGTTTGTAGGACACATTTGCTTAAGTTGTGGGAGCTCGCTGAGGCCGCCGCTTGGCATCATATGCATGTTCCCCATCTTCACTGTTTGAACGCTTCAATCCTTTGTTCTCAGTGTCATGTTTTTTTTGGTGGTCTGCCTGATTGTAAACATCGCCGACCCCAAGAGGCATTTGTCTGCGGCTGACGGCTGTTGGTTGGACTTTAATACCACCTCTCTTTATGACTGAAAATGGCATGCATTGATGGTCTTTACCAAAAGTGTGCAGGGCTGAAACACGACCTGTGTCTGTTTTAATTCTCTCCCACTTCGATACAAAAGCCTCTACTGCTGGTGCATATTCATTGGTATTTTCATTCAACTGTTTCTCCACAGAAGCTACAAAGTTGTGGAACCTCATTTTTAGTGTTGTCAACTCTTCAGATGTTACAGAGTTATCAAATTCATCTGCAGAATCATTATGAAGAGGATGTGAGTCAAATGATTGCCTCCTTTTCAGTGTTGTTTCCTCATCAGGTAATACAGGGTTTTCAAATTCGTCTGCAGAATCATTGTGAAGAGGAAGTGAGTCAAATGATTGCGTAGGTTCATTTTCTTTTTCTGCATCAGATATTTCCTCAAGGCAATCTTCCAGATCCTGTGTCTGCCCACTTCCACGTAGTGTGCAAACCATGTGAATGGCACATTCTGCTTGCCTGTTGCAAGATACATCATGTGAGACTTCATTTTTTCATCTGTTCTAGGCAAAAAATTTTGAGCCTCCAGTGAGTAGTGGCTAACTACTGCAAACTGGTGTTTGCATGGTGCACCATTTTTCCTAACTTACATGTGCACATTTCAATAGACATGTCCACCAGATAACACGCCTTCCCACTGTGCACTTGGAAAATATTGTTCGGCAAAGGTGTTATCATGTCCTTAGTGAAATTTGTCTTGCTGGGTACGTACTTCTTGGATAAAGTCATATCCAGGCGTCCGTTGGCGACATCTATGAGCCTTCGCTCATAATATGCTGGCAAGCTTGTGAGCAGAAAATCAAGCAACTGTGCAGGACTGTATGCACGAACTCTTTGGAAGATCCTATCCTTTAAAATCCGCATGGCTGCCTCAACATAATTGTTGGTGTCATTGCCACGAACAGGCAGCTGCTCTCTGTGGCAGATGGCCCACACATGCTGACGCTCATACAATCGTTTGACATATTCTATAAAACTGCTGTGCTGCAGAGCAACAGGATCATTCCTTAACACAGTGTAACAGTCCTGCAGCTGCTGTTGATTGTCCGCGTACACAAGGTTTCGGACAAGTTCAGGAGGTGAGGACGATCATCTCTTGGAACTGCGTGCTTACTGTCCCACAGAAACGCCATACTGCTGAAGGATGTGAAACACGCACAGAATAAGAATGGATTCTGGAAACACCGTTTTCAGTGCCTTTCTCTCCATTTCACAGTCATCTGTGAGAATTACAACTGGCCCTCTCTCCCTCGTCCATTAAAGGAATCTTTTGAGAGCAGCCTCTTGTACAAGTCAAAGCCTAGCTCTAGGGCATCTGTTGACTCAGAGGTGGTTATAATGCACCCTAGTGGCAAACCTCCAGCAGCACTGTGTGTAAGAAGGAGGAAGACCCTGCAGTTGTAACGGTCTACTCCTCCTGTAGAATCAATGAAAACCAGCTCACCGCTGGCCCTATGCTTCTCGCTAATGCGCCTCATTAAAGGAGTATACACAGCAATCACAGTCTTGTCCTTAATGAGCTCCATTGATGCACACTTCAGTTTCTGTTCATTGTTATAGTTCTCAATCAGACTATTTACAGCAGTCAGGAGACCTTGTCCTGAATCTGCACCATAGCTCTTCTGGAAAACTTTGGCATACAGTCTGGAAAAAAAGGCATATTCATGCATGTTTGTTTAAATTGAGAATAGCATTTGGGAGAATTAAATTGTCACTTCTGAACACTGCATTGTCTCGTGGACTTATTTTATTAAACTAATGTTTAAACTAAAAATGGAGGTAACCATCACTTCTTGTGGACAATTGAATAATTTTGGTACCAAGAGGTCTATCAGGAAAAATCGCAATCTTATTCCAGTTTTAACTTATATTACAACCTTATGATCCATGATAAGTTGCTACATGTAATTTGACCCCATATACATTGCTTCTTTCCAACAGAAAACACAAAAAGTGACCTTATTTGAAAATGTAACCTTGTGCATTGCAACATTTGAGAGTAGCCCATTCAATGTTCAATGAATGATGCACTTAATGTAGTATCACAAGAGACTTTACTTACTTGTAAACAAAACTCAAGTCTGGACAAACTGAACGGTCCGAGGCCAAATAGATGTAATTGTCTGGGTGCTCCATATGCAGATTAAATTTGTGCATATTGAGAGCAGATGCTGGAGTGTGCCCTCTTGCAAACAAATCTTTAAATTTTTGAATTGTGTCCTCTGAGACATCCCGGTGCTGCATTACTTTGGCATTGCCTGTGATTGGATGATTATGCACATGCTCAATATGCACAATCATAGGCAAAGCTGGCAAATGATGGTCACTGCTTTTTTTCCTGGAACAAAATAGTTAGCTATGTATAATATATTGCAAAACCACTCAGAAAGTTAAATAACATTGCTGTAGATGTAACATGACAGATGTATGACTTAATATACTCTCACCATACACACACACCCAAAGTAATACTGATATCGAAAGACAGAACTTACATGGTAGTTGCTTTGACTGTCAAGGTCATCTGAGCGGGGCAATTTGTATTTTTGGAGTTTGGCTTCTCATCTGCTGTTTTACTTCTTGCTAAAGTATTGTGCTGACACCTGTAATAGATTTTCAGTAGGGTTCCTTTCCCAGTAACTCGGGCAGTTGTTTTTACACGCCATGTAATCTGGGCCTTTTTCTTGTGTTGGTCAAACCAAGCTCTTGCATCTTCTGCAGTAGTGATGGGCACTCTATTTCACACTTAAACTTGCCTTCACCCATTGCTGAATACCAGCAGACATGATATTCCTGTCCTTCAGGAAGGATGGCCTGCCAATAATTCAACAACAATGTAAAAGCTAGCAATAAGCATTTTGAAATTTTGAATGCTAAGTATAAACCAAAAACAGCCTGTCAAATATAAAAAAAATGTATTGTTAAAATAGCAAAGTTCAGTTAATTTTATATTACAATGAAAATTATGTTTTGTTAATAAAACAGCAATGTTTAGGAGAAGGAGAAGCAAAAAATAGCATGCAGCTGTATTTAGCATTACCCTGATTTTTAACAAGTAAATGCTGTTGTTGCATAAGAATTAGAACAGCAGAGAACAGTCATGCTAAGTGCATAATGGTAATACATTATTTTATGAATGATTCTGCTGTTTTCTAAACTGTTAGAAATTCAAGAGCCTGGTTTTTGCTTTTCATTTTTCAAACATTATTAATAGCAATTACCATTTCCTCATATTTTTAATTTAATAATTGTTGTTCATGAGTAAAGAAATGTTTTTATGCAATAATGAGGCAACACAATTAAGCATTAGTATCTCATTCTGAAACCATTGGGAAAATGATTTCTTTGAAAAAAATTGATAAATCTTCATTTGGGAACCTTATATATAGGCCTATATATAATGGGCAAATGTATATATTTTTGCAGGCCGAAAATAATAGAGGAAGACAGTTATGCTGCTTTCTGTGAAGAACAAAAGTATAAGGCAAAACTACTGTCTAAACTTTCCCGATCAAAAGTACGTCTTTCTCTGGGATTAACACGTAGTTTTATCGTAAGAAATGTATGTACACGTGCACATGAAGTCTGAAAATTGACAAATATATACATACCAGCAAGTCAGGATATTCCTTGATTGGTACACCTGATTCACAGGGTTTAGTTGTGTGTGTCATCTGAATCGACATGATGACTAAAATACTGGCGTTGTCGATATTGTGCCAAATGCTCGCTTAAATGATAAGCTGTACAGTAAACTGCTGCAGATAAGCGCGCGTACTTTTGTAATATTTATTAAAACTGCTTATTCCTGCCACAAACTGCCGTATGTGGAGTCTTGACATCGAGCAGACGACAACTTAAAACAGTGCAACGAGCAGACGACAACTTAAAACAGTGCAACGTGTGTGTGCACAGCTGTATGGTTTAGAGATATATAAAATCTAATGGTTATTTTTTAAATGATACTTTGTAATATTTATTAAAACTGCTTATTCCTGCCACAAACTGCCGTATGTGGAGTCTTGACATCGAGCAGACGACAACCCAAAACAGTGCGATATGTGTATGTGCAAATCTGTATGGGTTAGAGAGTAAGTCACGTGAGCTAGCGGGGGAAAAGCAAATTCGCGGCCCGGCCCGACAAATGAAGGCGTAGATATGAATGCGCACGCGCAGACAAGTGTCGACAAGCGATGTGCTGTGGTTTATTTTTAGTGGTATTACTAGCTCCGCTCCCACAGCTCTGAATGCATGCTGTAAATCGAGTCTGAGGAAGGAGTTCATTAAGGAGAAAGAAAGAATTATGAATTTAGCCGTTGCATGCTTCATTTTCGCGTACAGTGCATCGAACGGTACGTAAATCAATTTTCTACGCATTTTTTAATCTTTGAAGAGCCTTCTTAACCGACACTAATCCCATAAGGGCAAATGACTAACTTCATTAATCCCGATGTGAAGTTATAAATTAGGACGCGTGCTCAGTTACAAACGTTACAAAAAGACAGAATATTTAACCGTGTTTCGCAAATTTCTACTGGTCATAGGTCACTTCTTCCCAATGCCATTTCGCCTTTACCATTAATTTTCGTCCCAGACCAAAAGTCAATTTGTCCCACGTAGGTCCCAAGCCCAAAAGGCAATTATCGATTACCGATGAAAAAAGTAGCCATTTAATGTCAAATATTACAAAAAAGAGCCATACATTGTTTGAACTATAGATACATAACCTCAGCTTCCTATTTTAAACAGAGCCATGCCAGTAAGTTTAGCCACAATTTTACTTAACAAAAATATCCACTTGGCCAAGTGAGTTTTCTCCTTAGAGTTTAGACTAAATTAAAGATTTTATCATCATTTTATAGTGAACTGGTATTATGAGTATTTTTTGCTTATTATTATTATATAAAAAGACTTCGCTGATCGGATAGACATTTATAGCTCGAAGCACACATGCTACAGTTGTGCACTGACACCACTGTCGCCAGCAAACCTATTTGTGAAAGGCCCACTCGTAATAAAGGCCTATTCTCACGCTGCAATGTTCGGCACTTAGTGAGACTAGCAGCCCCTGCAAGGCTAACACTGGTCTTGGCGATCGAGGTTAACGGTAGTACCAAGGACGTGTATAGGATACAGTGATACCTCGGTTCTCGAACGCCTTGACTTTCGACCAAATCGGTATTCGACCAGGAAATTCGAGAAAATTTTGTCTTGGAATCCGAACAAATATTTGGAACTCGAACATCCGAACGTCCGAGATGAGCCGAGTTGAGCGTTCATTCGGCCCAGCGCGCCTTGCTTGCGTCATCAGTGTGAGTGCAGAGAGAGAGAGAGTCACGTTTTTGTGGAGAGAGTCATGAAATGTGTGCAAAATGGGCAGAAATCGCAAATTTTGTTGAACAACATCACCCTGATAAAGTGGTAGCAAATAGAGCAGTTAACATTTTTAATGACAATGTTATGTCCACTTTCCGCAAAATTTTGCAAAGGAGAAAAAAACAGCAAACAATTGACACATTCTTCCGTAAAGAAATCAGACAAGCAACTGCAGAGCAAGATTCTGATTCTCCTCAGCAAAAGATACAGAGAACAGAAACACCCGAAGAGCAGTTACCCTCTGTTTTTATTGAAGAGACTCCCTTCAAAACAATAACCATCCCCTTCCCTCCTCCCTCCACATTCATTCCCTCCTGCCATAAAGTTTGGTACAGGTACAGTAAATGAAACACAATTTACTGTACTGTACTGTACAGTACATTTTTTTGTTTGTTTGTTTGTTTGTTTTTTTTGTTTTAATAAATACACTTTTATTTCTTATTTCTTGTTGAGACTCATGTTTGTCTACATATTATATACAAATTAGTCCAGTAAATAGGCATTTTCTGGGGCTTGGAACGAATTAATCCAGTTTCCATTATTTCCTATGGGTTTCATTGCTTCGGTTCTCGAACAATTTGGTTCTCGACCGTCCTCCCGGAACGAATTATGTTCGAGAACCGAGGTATCACTGTATTAATTCGTGGTTGTACGGATCACTAAATGTTGGCTGTCAATTTACTCTAGATTTTGTTTTGACATTGTTAATTATTCTTTAGTTGGTGGTTCGTCACAGAGACGTGGCGGATCGGGTACTCATCATTACGGGTACCATATCGCGAGTTTGAAGTGGTATGAAAGGGTTTTGTCCTTATATGCTGTTATGCAAATAAAATAAGAAATAAAATAATCATATTTTCACTTGAACTATAGTAAAAAGGATAAAATAATTTAATTCTTTCCTTAGGTTTCTGTATTTTCTTTAATACAATATTAAAATATAAAAGTGTGAGGGCACTCTTATAAAAATTCTGTTATGAACTTTCTTTCAATGGCGAGATAATTTTGAAATTTGTGTCAGATTTTTAATAGCTTGAGAGAAAAATAATAGCATGTCTTCAAACACAGACCGAAACCAAGCACAGGTCACTTATCCGATGGGTGTCATCGAGGACAAAAAAAGTTCAGCAGTTATACCCTGGCTGCTATCAAAGAAAACCCACAGCACTGATTCATTAATACTATTTATTCACACATTTCAAAATGAAATACTTAGTGGCAGCCTAGTGCATTGGAAGCATATTTAACAAAGGAATTATTTTCTTGTCCCCACAACAACCATATAAGGTACCAAAAAATTATATTTTCTCTCAAGTGCTCTACTCTGCTGCAAACACCAAAAAACCAACAGGTGGCTATGAAAATGATACACCAGGGCTTCTGCTAAGGCTAAATTCTTTGGGGTCCTAGGGACCCCTTCAGATTTTTAAGGGGTCCCTGTTCTTCGCCCAAATTTGAAGGGGACCCCATTGACGAAAATTGAAGGGGTCCTCCGAACTTTTAATGTGTACTGTACGCAATTTTTTGCGTAAGCAGAAGCCCTGATACACCATTACTTATGTTGTAAGCTTTTTACATAATTAGCAGTGTTATATTAAGAAAAATGTTTTTGTCCCACAACACCCATCAGGTTTACTATCTGAAAAGTTTACACAACTAAAATGCTCTGCTGTATGTGTTAATGTATGGATTTGGTTGATAACATTTGATTTGCATGGTGTATCTGAAGTTGTTTAAATAAAGAAAATAAGATGCTGATGCTGACCAATTTAAACAAGAGCAAATATAGTGTCTAGGGAAGCATTGCAATACTGGCATTTAGAAGTGCAGCAGAGTACACAAATGCATTAATACAATGAAACAAAAAAATGGTAAAACTCGACTGACTTTTGTTTTAAGAAGCACAGTGTAATCACAATATCATCATCCTACACACACCTGAAATACTGCAGCCTGTGTGTACTGCATTTTTCACTTAGGGCCAGAGTCACTTTTCTTAGCAGGCATGTGTCTGGCTCCTTTGACAGGTCATCTTTGCTTGGCCAGTAAAACACCCCATACCCAGCCCCCCTTTCCCACATTAAGTTAATTAACACTGTATGTTGTTATCATGACTAAAAACCCGTGCCACGCACTTCACCTGCTTTTAACAAAAGCTTGTAGGTGTCACCAGGAGTAACTTCTGCTTCACTACCCCCAGGCACAAAAAAACCTAACAATTAACGGTGTATCAACTTCTTTGTTTTTCCTCCCACTTCTCGACTTCCACCTCCTCTATGTGGATAATCTGCCACTGCCCTGTTTAAAAGGGGCAAAGTTCAGCACTGACGGTCGTCATGTGGGAACTAATACACTTCCAGTCATAAATAACTGCCGTCATATGGGACAAAGTCCCGCCCTTTGTCCCACAGTGTTTAAAAAACTGTAGTATTGTTACGTCAGTCACAGAAATAACTTTTTACGACCGGTGTTCGAAGTAGAAACATCTAACCTTTAACACAAGTTAACGTAGCCATGGTGCGGAAGCTATCAGTCGCAAATGACATCATTTAATGCATTTATCATCTGATGGCCGTCATGACGACAAAGTATAGTAATTAAGCAGCTAATTTTAAGGACAAAGCGTAAAACACTGACCATGCACACTGTCTCAGGCTATTGTTCGTGTGAAAGACTGCGCGTCTCTCAGCCAGATTATGTTGTATGTTGTCAAGGTTACGCGGGTGTAAAATGTCGACACAAAACAAATTTAAGTTTCGTGATTAAAAAAAAAAAAAAAAAAAATTAAACACCCGTCGCGACTGGACAAAGTCTTTCAGTTTCAAGCAAAATGTACACATTTCTGAAAATCTGTTCGTGTTTCTGCGATTGCTAGCAGATATCAAATCAAATTCCAACAACCATTTTACACATGACTTCCGTCGTCTACTAGACAAAAACGATTATCTCGGTGATCAAAGTTTCTGCAATTTCGGAATAGAATACCACGATCGACGCCCGTCCCCATGAAATTCAGATCGCGTTTTTTTGCAGGAATATCTTGACAAATACACTTTTGGTACAAATTTGTTAGGTGAAAAGTTTCAGTGCTTTCCGAATGTTTGAAATTTTATAGCGTCAATAGAATACATTGTCAAAAGCGACACTCAACCCCCCCTCCAGTTAACGACATGCCATTTTTTCCTTCTTTGGCGGTTACCCAATTCAGGCATTCACACACACACGCACGAAACCACACAGAAATCTAGTATTACCATATGTTAATATATCTCCTGAAACCTTTTATCATCCCTTAAGTTTCAGTTTCAACAAAGCAAAATTAAAGATGTTGTCAGGGCCGGCGCAAGGCTATGTTGCGTCCTAGTCGAGAGACACATACTGCACCCCCGCCGCGCCGCTTTCATCGTCTTCCAAATGAGAATCTTTTATCAACAAATATATTTGAATTATTATACATTTAGGCTTAACTCCATTTTCTTAACTAAAAATTTAAGCAATAAACATAGGCTTACATATTACTATTCATGATTGCCGTGGCCTGTCTTAGGACTCATCAGATTTGCACACATGCAGTCAAAACATTAAGCAGTCATTTGACAAGTCCAGAGACAATGCCAATCGATCCATAAAGAACGCTTCTGGGTGACGAATGAACATTATAACCTAACTCAATGTATATCATGACGGAGAGCTGCCCTGCGTACCGCAACGCGGGCGCACGCGTGCGCCTATGACGGGCGGACCGTACCGCAGCGAAATTTGAGTGAGCGCCCGCGGGCGCACACGTACTTGCTCTAGAGCAGGGGTCTCAAACACGCGGCCCGCGGGCCGAATGCGGCCCGCGAAACATTTTTGTGCGGCCCGCGAAACATTTTTGTGCGGCCCTCGGCCACGTCCGCGGTGTATATGTATGTTGTGCTTGGTGATTAACTCCCGCAGTGAAAATTACCCCCGTTATTAGTGACAGAGACAAAGTCAACTTATTTTAATAAACTAAACTGCCTGTGCATGTAATAAACTACACTAAATGTAATTAATAATTATAAAAACTTTATTTTAGCATTTAACTGCAGTGACAGTAGTGTTCGTAAAATTTAATGAAAAAACATTTTCTTTTAGTGGTGCGGCCCGCTGACTGGCTGTTACTTTCCACTGCGGCCCACATGCTAATATGAGTTTGAGACCCCTGCTCTAGAGGTAGTACGCCACGGGCGCAAAGATGGCCGCCATGGTTGTCGAGTTTAGGCGTGTCGATGATATTCACGGTTTATCTTCTAATAAATAAGTATTTCGCAATAGATAGATATATATGACGACAAAAAAGTGTATTAAAAGTTCAGATTTCATCATCATGTCTTTCTAGAGATGGTAGAGGAATTTGCCTTCGATCTTCGATCTTCGACAGCCGCCATTTTAACAGGCGCCCACGGTGGGCGAAGGGTATCACAGGCTCTCACAGGCGTGAGTGAGCGCCCGCGGGCATCCGCGGTGAGCGCCCGCGTTACGGTACGCAGGGCAGCCAAACAATATACTTCTAGTGGCATTCATTTGGGAACTAAAGAGGCGCACGCGTGCGCCCGCGTTGCGGTACGCAGGGCTGGTCCCCTCCAGCCGGTTAGGCGAAGGGACATCACTCTCAATATGCAATGAACTAAAATAAATATGAACATGGACGTATATTTAGTTCGTGATATAAACCAATGACACCTTCAAATTATCTTTAAGACCTACTGTCATTACCACAATAACTTCTGTAACTCACGATTAATTATGTAGGAACCCTGCTCCAAAATTAACAAACTTAACCATCTTTAGGCTTTTGGGATACCAGTTCAGGTGTTTTCTGTCGTGCCATCAGCTACAACGCTACAGTAAAAGTAAATGGTAGGTTTTGGGCCTTTTATTCAAGTATTTTAGAAACCTGCTATGATATCCCAGGTTTTGAAAAAATACAGCTGAGCCATCTGAAAATTTAAAAATAATTTTATAATGAAAGAAACAATTGGTACTTTTGTTTTCTTATCTTTCTTCATGCTGTTCAAGGGGATTACTTTTTTATGCATAGTATTCCTGTGTGATGATTGATCAGAATGTGAAATTATCAACAAACTTTTGCATGTGAAAAAAAATGACTTTGATTAAATACACTTTCTAAGTGGTCATTCTTAAAATTCATTAATTTAGTGTACATCAACTCATTAAGTTATATAAATCCTTCAATGTTTTATAATGTTGTAAACTATATATCTTTCACCAGAAATTTTTTAAAATCACATGTTAACACAATAACATATTATTAACATTGCATCATAAGTAGTGCAAAGTAATTTAACATCCTTTTCATCAGATTTTTAATAAATAGTATTTCTTTTTGAAAAATCTTTAAATGTACCATCCATATAATCTGAAGTGCCTCCCACTGGTCGACACACAAGTATGTTTCAACAGGATTAACATTATAACTTACAAAATATGCAAAAAACATCAAAATGCCTTTTTCGTTGCAACAAGGACATTAGTCTTTGCTTGGGCCCCTGGCCATGCTGGCATTCCAGTTGTTCAAGCAGACCAGGCTACCAATTTGCTGGTGTCATCCAAATGTAAGTCTGTCCTCGTGGCCTATATTCAGTCCCTATGGTAATGTCACTGGGACACTCTGGGCCAGAATACACTACAAGCCATCGTTTTCCATCCTTCTGACCTCCAGAATATTCTCTGCAGTGAGAGGTAGTTCTTAGTAGAGCAAAGATGGAACACACTTGTGCCACACATTCCCCCTTTTGTGAGGCAAACCCCCATAAGTTTGTCCGTTTGGTGTCAGAACTGTTTACTTTTGTGCTGTTTTAATTACTTTTCAGGGATATTTACTTTTGTACATATTTTAATTGCTTGTCTCAGCATTCAGAGCTAGCTGCCATGAATAACATGTGAGATCTTCCACAGCCATGTTAGCATGTCACAATGCACAGTAAAACCGCTCAAATGGTGGCAGTGGATTTCAAATGCAGCTTAGTAGCTGGTGTTCACCTCTGAAGGGTGGTGTTAGGCATGTTGGTACAAATTCTAAAGAACCAGTCAAGCAAGGGAAACCAAAACCTGGCACTGCTGGCATAAGGAGAAGTGACAGGTTCCTCCGCCCCAAAGTGCAGTACTCTAGTAAAAGCTAAAAAGTGACGGTGTGATAAAAATAAAAAAATGTGTCAGTGTAAATTCAATATAGAGGGTATTCTGTATGTGTTTGAATTGAGTGTATATGCAACTGACATATTCAAGACTCATTTTACTTTACTTCTAGAAAAATTTTGTGACCAAGTGTCAAATAACTTATTCCATCAATATGTTGTATTTATCCAGCTGTAAAATTGTCAGAGGGTACTGGATGATTATGTGGCGATATTGCTTTGTTAGTGAAAAAGAATTAGCTTGTTCTGTGAACCAAATCTTGCACTGGCTGCTCATCTGTTCTCACAAACTGTCTATGTTGTGTTTTAATTTCTTTTCAGGCTCCTGCCCTAATTATTTCTCTGACCTCTTCCCTTCCATTCCAGCTAGACAACTCTGCTCCTCCTCTGATGATCATCTCCTTACTATTCTTGTCACCAGAACAACATATGGCCACAGGATTTTTTTGTTAGTGTGCAGCAAGACAATGGAACTCTCTCTCTTTTCATAGCCGCCACCTACCCACCATTTAATCCTTTAAACCTGCGCTGAAAACACACCTCTTTTGTTAAACATGCCCTTGTGGGCCTGGCTGTGGATGAACACCCAGCCTCTCTCAGGCTGGGTGACTAAGCTGATCCACCCTTTTCTCTTATGCTGTTCCTTTTCTCTCTCACTGGCCCTTTCACCTATGATGTTTTTTAACCCTGTCACACTACAGTTTTATCTTTTCTATCTTCTGTCTACACTGGTCTTTCTCCTTTCTTCTTTTTTCCCCATCATGCCTTTCTTTAGATGTTGCGCTTCCATGGGCCTGGCTTCTCATACTGAGGGTGAATTCCCAGCCTCTCTTTGGCCGGTTGACCAATCTGGTCCACCCCTTTTTCTTATGCTATTCTTCTTCTCCCTCACTTGCCCTTTCACCTATACTCTTTTCAAACCAACCATCCCTCTGTCTTGCCTGCTGGTCCAGTCAGTCATCTCGCCAGCCCACCTGATAACTGTAGGAGGGGGTTGACGCTGAGGGAGTAGTGTTCTTTTATTTTGTTTCATCCTCATCTCATCGCTAATTAATTTCATAAACATTAAATGTGTTAATCGTTGGCCGGACCTTTTTGCTGAAAAAGGTGAAAGAGTGCGGCGAGCGTGGTTTACATGCAGATGTTTACACGCGCTCGCAGACACATTTAAACACTCTTTCGTAAAACGTTACAATGGGTTGCAGCTCATCATAACAACGCATCTCATTGGGTCAGACAGGAGACGGGAGTTTGATTGCCGTCGAGTAGTGGGTGACTCCTCATGAGCATTTTTTGCTGTAAGCTCTATTTCTTACTCGGCAGTCATTGCACGACTGTCAGCCTCTATATCTATCCAGACGGACCTGACATGGGTCTCATCTGAGGGCCTTGTCCCTGTCTGTCAGGCTATGCCTTCTCCTCCTCCATCCACAGGCTGTGGTGGTGCCAAGTCATAACAAAATCTCTAATCACACAAGCATCTCAGGCCACACAAGCATCACAGTCAAAACATCCCTCTTCACCAGTCAGAAACACTGCACACCAGCAGTACGCAACATAAAATCACCAAGGAACTAGGATGCCACACTGCAGACAGAAAAGAACTCAAAAAACCAAAATCGCCAGAAAAACTCACTACTTAGCAGAAAACATCTGGGACTATCACAGCAGCACTATCTATCCCTGTTTATAACCGTTTTGCTTCTCTTGGCGAGCAGTGGATGGATGTAGATGAGAGACATTTATCGTGGTCTTCCCATCCCACCGTCCTCTGCCTCCTCCTCGTCCTTTTTCTTCTTCTCCTTCTGTGAGACGCTCTTCATCTTTTCCTTGCAGATGAATATGTCAAAAATCCTTCAGTGCAACTGTCAAGGGATCCGAGCCAACTTTGAAGAATTTTGATGCCCTAGCATCTCGTTTCTCCCTTCATATTATAGCACTACAGGAGACCCTAGATGTCCAGTGTAAAGAGGTGCAGATGCAGCTTCAGACCACCAGCTGCTAGTAGCAGTCTTCAAGAGTAAGCTGAAGTCGTTCTTTGATCCAACAGGCAGACCACACCACAAGTTTAATACCTCAATAATAAGGACACAAGGAGAATTTATAAATGTGAAATCAAAAATAAATATGAGGCACTTTCAGGACTGACAGAAGAATCCGTGGAAGAAGACTGGACAACACTCAAGAGCATTTGGGAGACAACCTGTACAGATGTTCTAGGGAAGAGTGAAAGAAAACACAAGGAACGGATGACTACAGGTTTGGGCAAAGATTTAATCAAGAAAGGGACTGAAACAAAAACTAAACCAGTGTCAAGACCAGCAAGAGAAGGAAGGTCTCAGATCTGAATATTGGGAAGCCAACCGCCAAGTGAAGAAGTCTGTCAGAGAGGACAAGAGATGCTTCACCCATGAACTGACAGAGGAAGCAGACACAGCAGGGAAACATGAGACGACTATACGAAATAACACGAACTTTGTCAGGCAGGAACATCAACCCAAACAAGCCTGTGAAAGACCATAACAAGCAACGTAGGACAAAGAGACCGCTGAATGGAACACTTAGAAGATATCCTGAATCAACCTCGTCCACCGTCCTTACCGGACATACCACTAACAACAGAACAACTTCACGTCAACACCAGCCCATAAGAAATAAGCCCATAACACCCCCCATAAGAAATCACCAAAGCTCTAAAAAGCATGAAAATAGCAAAGCAGCAGGCCTGGATGGCATATCCCCAGAAGCACTAAACGCAGACCCAGAAACAACAGCAATAATTTTACAACCCCTTCTACACAAGATCTGGGAACAAGAGCTAGTACCAAGAGGCTGGAAACTAGGCCACCTGGTCAAGCTACAAAAAAAAAAGAAGACATAAGTGCATCAGTAGGAGGGGGATCATGCTGCTGTCCCCATCCCAAGCAACGTCCTGACAAGGGCAATACTAGAGAGATTGAAGAAGGCATTAAACAAGAGACTGACCAGAACAAGCAGGGTATCACCAGGATAGGTCATGCACTGACGACATTGCTACCCTCTGTATCATTGAGCATTCTATCGAGTGGCAATCCTCCCTTTATGTAACTTATGTGGACCTTGAGAAGGCCATTGACAGGGATGTTATCTGGAGGCTGATGATCCCCTATTGTACCAATACTAGAGAGATTGAAGAAGGCACTAAACAAGAGACTGACCAGAACAAGCAGGGTATCACCAGGATAGGTCATGCACTGACGACATTGCTACCCTCTGTATCATTGAGCATTCTATCGAGTGGCAATCCTCCCTTTATGTAACTTATGTGGACCTTAAGAAGGCCATTGACAGGGATGTTATCTGGAGGCTGATGATCCCCTATTGTATTCCACCTAAGCTCTTAAACATTATCCAAGGGTTGTACAAAGACTCGTCCTACCAAGTTATTCACAGCTTCAAACTCACTAAAAATCCTGGAAACAGATCGCTTCATATATCTGGGGAGCATTGTCAACAAGGACGGTGGAGAGAACGATGTCATCAAAAGCCGCATCAACAAGGCCAGGCATGTTTTCAACAGCCTATGGCCCATCTGGAACTTCCAAGCATTATCTTTCCGCAGTAAGATTCGCATCTTCAACAACAGTGTGAAAACTGTCCTACTGTATGGTTCTGAGACCTGTAGAGTAACAAACACCATCAACAACAAGCTCCAGACCTTTTCCAACTGATGCCTACGCCATATTCTGGGAATAAGATGGCATGAAAAGATCTCCAACAGCGGCCTGTGGAAAAGAACCAACCAGAATGCCACTAGCCAAGACATCAAAAAGCCCAAATGGGGTTGGATAAGACATACCCTTTGCAAACCAGCTGACACCAATGCCAGATAGGTTCTTGGCTAGAACCTTCAGGAGAATAGGAGATAGGTAAAGGACTTTGGAACCAAATGGGCCCAACTGAGGGGGGGGGGGCTGAACAAATCTGGTTCCGCTGGTTAGGTGTTGTGGCGGCCCTATGCTCTTAGAGGAGTAACAAGGAATAAACTAAATTAAAACAATAGACCTTTCTGCTATCTTCTACCTCCCTTTCCTTCAAACGCTTTTAAACTCAGGATTCTCAGACTGAAATCCCTTCAGGTGGTACTGCTCTTCTCATTCGCTTCCACCTTTTGTTTAGCCAGAACACTTTCCGCTCTTCTTTAAGTTTTTGCTTCCGGGGTTACCCTGGGCAAGCCTAACACTTTTTTCTATGTCTAGCACCCTACTTCTGCTCGGGTATCCTTGAGGATCTTTTGACTAAACTTACTGCTATTATTCTTCTTTTGGGAGGCTTTAATGGGCACCACTCTTTGTTCGGCGGGGCCTCGACAGACAGCAGGGGAAAGTTGTTGGGATCATTTTTTATGGAATGTAATCTCTGCCTTTTGAACGACGGCTCAAACACCTTTTGTCCATACAGTAGCACAGTGTCATCAGTTGATTTGTCAGTGCTCAGCCCAGCACTGTTATTTTAACTAGATTTTAATTAGACTGTGCATGACGACCTTTGCGGCAGCGATTACTTTCCGATAATTTTACAATCTGTACTCTGGAGCAGGACGATAATTTTCATAACGGCGGGAGGAATCTAAAGCAGATTGTCCTGCCTTTCAGACCCTCTGCTCTACCCGCTTTCTCCGTAGTTCTAGTTTCAATTTGGAGGTAAAAGACTTTGGCAATGATCCCACGTTACATCCTGGTAAGCTCTTTACCTCAATTTTGAATAAAGTCGCTTTGGAGACAATTTCTGGGCGGTGGAATCGTAATAGCCGACCACATGTCCCGTGGTTTACGGAGTAGTGTAGGGTGGCCCAGCACGCTCGGAAGAAGGCCCAGTGCCTTGCCTTCCACCTTGCGTATCTATTTTGTTGGAACAACGTGTAGCTCTTTTGGTGCCTCCGCTGGCCCGGCTTTTGCCGTGGGTGAAAACTCAGCCTCTCTGGCTGGATTACTAAGCTGGCCCTCTCCTTTCGCCAATGCTATTGTTTTTTTCTCTCTCACCAATACTCTTTTTCGAATAAATTTCCTCCCTTTTAGTCTATAGTTTTATCTTTCATATATTCTATATACGCTTGCCTTTCTGTCTTCTTTTTTCATCTTGCCTTTCTTTTGATGTATTATGTTCTCTATGATATCCTTTAGTCCCTATGCGTTTGCCTTACAGGGTGACCCGGCATCCCAACGAACTTCTCCTAGGCGGGAGTTTGGTGTGGCCCACATCAATCAATCGGCTGGTCGTGCATTGCCCTAACTTTACAAGAAGGCTGCGTTTTTGGTCAGTCTGTTTTTCCTTCTGTTTTCTTGTTGCGGCCCTGCTAAAAGTGCGCTAAGCGGTAGCACTCAGTTGTATCCTCTTGTTTGACTCCGTGATTGGTGGGGAGCTAAAGGAACAAAATAAATAAATCCCTTTGTTATGGTAAAACAAATCACAACTCGAGGAAAAGCATACGTGAGGATGAGTCTTCGGGCAGTGAGGATGAAGTGAGAGAGCGTGAGCAAGAGCATTGAGTGGGCTTTGCCCCCTTTTCTCGTAGTGGAGGTTGCAGAGTCGGGCCACACGTTTCTGTCCATCTTTCCTTTTGCTAGTGCAGGGTTTCAAAAACATTTCATCTACTGGTTTTACTTTATCAAGATCTAGAAAGCCTCATAGGCACCGCGCCGATGGGATGGAAAGCAGTTTGTAAATCGTTCGATTAAAGTGACTGCACAGAGATCTCTCAACTCTTCAAAGGGGGTCATTCGTTGATTAAACCTTGCTGGGATTTTGCACGTCGACATCAATCCAGAACTGGCATCCCAGAGAGTTTCTGCTGTACAGAGGCCAACCTAAAAAAAAATGACGGGAAATCTTTCCCAACAAGCACTCTGTTTCCGAACTTTTGGTTGCCCGAAATATCCAACTTCATTGACGTTGGGTATTTGCGGGTTAAAGTATCTTTGCTTATTTCTTCTCCATTGCACTGCTTTAACTGTCAGCGTTATGGTCGCTGGGATAGCTTCTGCTTCGCTGCGGCGGGAATCGGCCACGCTGTGGCTGATTGTTCCTTCAGCAAACTCTGTGCTACCTGTAACAGTTCTCCCGTTACTTCTTCCAAAGACTGTCCGAAATGAAAGAGGCAGCCATCCAACGCTTACGCGCAGAATCTGGCGTCTTTTACGCCGATGCTTGCCGTCGCGTTGTAGGTGGATCTTCAGGAGCATCTTCTACCCTGGGGTCCACTTCCTACTCGGCAAAACGACCATCAGTTTCTGTTTTTATTCAGATAGACATGCTCTGAGGGCCCTGTCTCAGTCCGTCATGATATGCTTCCTCATCATTTTCCTTCTACATGCAGTGATGACTCCCAAACATCTGGGGACGCCACAGCTACAACTTCAGGGCATAGATGGGGATGAGCGACGTTTAGCGTCGCCGCCTTTATCGCGTCGTTCCATGCCTTTTTTTTTCTCCCTCTGTTTCTGTGAGACGTGCTGGGGCCGAAGTGTTGTCGCGCCGTGTGGCCACCTAGGGGTCGTCAAAAGTCGGCAGAGCCTTTACGTGCAGCAAAAGTAGAGTTGTGTGTAAGTTTCAACCCTCCTTGCCTGTAACTCGCGTGAGGCTCGCTAAAGATGGCTGCGGCATACTTGATGCTGTATGAAGCGGGAAGAAATCTTCGCAGAAATAGAATATTTTGCGATACAGCTAATCCATCCCATCGATTCCTGGGATGACGTAGCACTCTATCAATGATTAAGATTTCAAACTAATGATGTCCTGGAGATCATCGATGACATACAAGAGGACAGTAATTGCAAATCGGGGACGCAGTGTCACAGCTACATTGCAAGTGTGTCTTGCACATCATTTTTATGCTACGTGTGTCTTTCAGAATGTGTGTGTGCCGATGTAGCGAGACAAATGTTCCAACCAAGAATCTTATTCCAAGCGAGAAATGCAGACGCTGGGTCTTCTAGTGTTGCTGAATGATTTAGCAGGCATTTTCGTGGGTTTTTTTTTTTTGTCAAAACCAAAAATAAATCGTGAGTTGTATGTGTTTAGCTTTTTCATGTTATTTTTATTTAAATTTGACTTGTAGTTACTTGTAGCTACTCTTTAGCAGACGATCAAACACCCATTCGCGCAGTGATATCATAAGAAAATAGTGCACTATCCACATCTCTTTTTCAAGCTGTAATAATTTGAACCTGAAAGTTCCCTGTGTTTCTCAACTGTTAAATTTAATTTTGTAGTATGCACAGACCATTGGCTCTCACTGAGAGTTTGGTTCTGTCCTTACAACAAGACGCACACCTCGCTTGGAACGAGATTCGATCTTGGTTGGAACATTTGTCTCGCTACACCGATGTAGCAGATGTCTCCCGAAGAACGCTTGGCTGGATTATTAACCGAGTCACGAGAAACTGAAAAACTACAAACCATCAAGTGACAGTTGCTTTTTGTCACAAGTTACGCTATCACTTGAAACAGTCTTTGAAGGCATATCTGCACAAATAATAAAAAGTAGGAATTACCTGTATACAACAGTTTTATGTAAGAAGGAGCAGTATGCACTGATGCTGCTTCTTACACAATGACATACATAATTTCAATAAAAGCAAACCTGCGCGATTTGTGATTGTTCGTAGGCTGAACATATCTCTTCCGTCTTAAAAAAGAAAACAAAGTTGCTACAGTATGTGTAATATACAGCTTGCATATAATTTGAATGAGTCTTGATCACACATGTGGCAAGTGTAGTGTCATTAACATTCAGCCCAGTCACCTTTTACTGGTTTTAAATATAGGTCCATTAGTCTTCTGTGAAAGAAAATATCTATATGGATGAAAGATTAAGAAATATCTTATATGATCGAAAACTACCAGACTGCAGTTTATAACAAAAATCATTAGCACATTTAGATTAAGTTTCTAAAAGTCTGTAAAATTTATGAACTTTTTCCAGTTAGTGTATTTCAAGAAGCTGAAAGCCATCATATCTTCAAAAGTGTTGTTTCTTGTAGATTATAGTTTTATAGTTATTTTGCTTGAAATGCTGTGTTGAAGGTGTTTTATCAGTACACATCCTTTTGGGGTCCCCCCTCCCACATAAGGTTTTCTGTAGGAAATTGTTTTGCCTGAATAAAGTCTGATTTTTTGAAAAAAAAATTGCTACAGCATCCAAATTGCGAACATAATTATAATCACCATGACTCAGAATATATCAGTCTTTAGTCCTAATGGGAAAAGTAAAGGCTGGATAGATACAAGCAAAAATAAAACCCATTTTCAGCTGAACAAAAATCACATCCTTGACACTGTTATTGTATGATGTTTCTGTGATACGAACAAACAAATACAATAAAAGATTGAGAATGTACTATGATTTACTTTAATATGCATTCTTAGTTTTTAACAGGTACTAACCATCTATGCCATCTGTGAGGTTTTATCTTTCGCCTAAAATTTCGGATATGACGTTCTCGTATTCGCAGTCTTTTATTGTACTACCCTGTGGCCTTTCTTCTGCCACACAATCATTGCGTCTCTGACTTTAAAGTCCGACACTTCTCTCTAACACTTCCAACACTGCGATCTTTAACCGCAATTCGCTGCCATATTTCAGTCTTCTTTCTGTTAGTTATTTCATTTGTCAGTGAACTCACACCTTCTCCGACCTCACACCACAACACAGAAAAGAAAGAAATGAGACGAAATCACATTCAAGATATATAAAAAGAAAAGATAATGAGCATGACCATAAGAATGTAACACGTGAAGTTTAGACAAATCAAATTAACGACGTGTCTTCGAAAGTCTCTCAACTTGAGAATTCGACAAATTCAGCGCAAACAACTATTAATTACAAAACTTTTCTAACATCATCCAGATTTACTTGTTTGGCCGGTTCGCCTTTCTCGGCCACGTTTTCTGGTGTTGGAGTCCGCTCTCTTCCCTCTCACCTTTTGCAAAAGCAAAAGGGTTTAGGAACATCTACAAACTTTTCTGCTGTAAGACGTCTGCGCTCTGAACAATATCTTGTCCAGTAAGCAAATCAGAAAGCGTCTGAGGCATTGCGCCAAAGGACGGGAAACAGTTGTCGACTGGCTCAAAGTAGATAATTCCTCATCGATCCCTCAACTTTTAAAGGGGGGGTCATTCGATGCCCTGACTTTGCTGGGATGTCAGAAGTTGACATCAAATCAGAACTGGCACCCCAGGGTGTCACAGCGGTGCAAAGGGTCATCATAAAGAAGGACAAAATCTTTTCTCAAAAATGCGCCGTTCTTAACTTTCTGTTTGCCCAAAATACCTGACTTCATTGAGGTTGGATATTACGGGTGAAAGTTTATTTATTTATAACTTAACCGTTGCGCTGCTTTAACTGTCAGCGTTATGGTCATGAGGCTAGCTTCTGCAAGTCCCAAGCCTGATCTTTTACTGCGGCGGTACAGGCCATGCTGCAGCTGATTGTTCTTTAAGCGCCAAGTGTGCAAACTGTGACATGTCTCATGCTGCTTCTTTCATAGACTGCCCGAAGTGGAAGAAGAGGCAGCCATTCAGCGCGTACGCGCGGAATCTGGCTACTCATAGCCGATGCTCGCCGTCGCTTAGTAGGTTACTACTCAGGAGCACTTTCTACTTCAAGCTCCATCTCCTAATGTGCAGCTGTTTCAAAACGATCGTCAACCTCTGTGTCCTTCCAGACAGACATGACATAAGTCTCTTCTGAGGGCCCTGTCCCAGTATGTCAATCTATGCTTCCTCCTCTCTCCTCCTTCCTCCTACAAGCTGAAGCGGCACCCAGTAACCACAAAAATCTCAAACCACACAAACATCTCAAGCCAAAAAAGCATCACAGTCCAAGCATTCCCCTTCACCAGTCAGAAACACTGAACGCCAGCGAGAAAGATTCTCCACTTTGAGTTTGTCTTGAAATCGTGGCAGCTTCAGCACAGCCGTTTTCAGCAGTGTGAAAGACCGACTCTATCACAGAGTGCTGAACGCTTCATCGTCAGTAACTGTCTGTTCGCAAACAGCAGAGGTTGCTGATAGATAAGCGGGCCTTATTAGACGTGGTTAATCTTTGACCGATGTTAAGGCCTAAGAGGTGAGAAGGAGACACGTATTGGCACACGGCAGTGCCAGAAGTCTCAGTGCTCGTGACGGGCAACGGAATCTAACGGATTCCCTGACGTCAAGAACATCAGAGGGCCCTCCATATCGCAAGAGACTTTGTGTGAAGAGCTAAGTGGCGAGTGTGTGTTAGACGAGTGTAGTGTGCTGTGTGTAGTAGTTAAGGTAGTCAGTGGGTCATAGTCCTGTCGGAATTTAGGGGACATAACTATTGCTATTTTCAAAGGCCTGCCGTATGGCTTAAAAGAATGGTCTGACTCAGGTGAGTGAGAGGGGTGAGAAGAGGTAAAGATACTTGACAAGCCAGATTGAAGCGATTAACGATGCATGACTGCTACTGTAAATGGCATTGCGCGTGCTTCTTACCTCCCTCCGGGGTCAAACCATTCTTTCCTGCCATATTATGAATGCGACATCTCCGTTCTCAAAAAAGACAAGCTTGATGCGGAAAATGAAATTCTGATTGAATGCTAGGGGTACGGGCAGAGGAAATGCATTAGGAACTTAACATTTTTAAGAATACAGTGATACCTCGGTTCTCGAACGCCTTGACTTTCGACCAAATCGGTATTCGACCAGGAAATTCGAGAAAATTTTGTCTTGGAATTCGAACAAATATTTGGAACTCGAACATCCGAACGTCCGAGATGAGCCGAGTTGCTTGCGTCATCAGTGACAATAACCATCCCCCTTCCCTCCTCCCTCCACATTCATTGCCTCCTGCCATAAAGTTTGGTACAGGTACAGTAAATGAAACACAATTTACTGTACTGTACAGTACATTTTTTGTGTGTTTTGTTTTAATAAATACACTTTTATTTCTTATTTCTTGTTGAGACTCATGTTTTTCTACATATTATATACAAATTAGGCCAGTAAATAAGAATTTTCTGGGGCTTGGAACGAATTAATCCAGTTTCCATTATTTCCTTTGGGTTTCATTGCTTCGGTTCTCGAACAATTTGGTTCTCGACCGTCCTCCCGGAACGAATTATGTTCGAGAACCGAGGTATCACTGTATGGAGGAACGACAGGAAGACAATTTAAACAACTGTAGTTACTTGTACTTCAAGTTTTAAACCGATTTGCGATTGTCACCATCCAAAGTAGAAATGTACTAGGCGAATTATAAAAGGCTTTTAAGTTCCACATCGAAAGCGTGCACCGATGACTGGATGTCTTAGGGGGTTGACAGATGATGGGTAGTATTAGTGAAGTGGGGGGGGGGGAGGTTGGAAAGTGACAAGAAAATAATCGCAGGGCTGCTGTAAGAGACAGCTTTGCGGAAAGTGTAATTTAATGTTGTTTGTTGCCATTTGAAACAATATTAGCATCATCTCACTGTTAAAGATAATCACTTTGATTTAATTACATTAAAACTGTGTTAAAATGGGGCTTGCTGACTGTTATAGAAGCTGCTTCTTTCAAGGCTTCTGTTAACAAGAAACAATTTTTGACCGCCCCTTAATGCGGATTCGGAAATTTTTTTTAAATGGTGTTGTTTTTAGGAACTTGTTAAGTGACATTTTCAAAACATTGAAGTTAGCATGACGTGGAAAAAAAGTACATTTGCATAGCGCGTTTCTCCAGCATCTGCCATACTCCAGGCACTTTACAATCCATTTAAGAAAAGGCTGTAAAAGACAGGAGTTAACAGGTTCTTGCACTGCTTGCACAAAATTAGCGGCAATTCCAGCATGAACAGGTAAAAAGCTATCTTGAATAAGAGGCATAATCTAATATTTTACACAAATTTCCTTTGAGAATGGCTTGTTCAGATCCCATACTTCCGACTAAAGAAAAAGGCAAGTTTTTTACCTTACTTGTTTTAAAAAGAAACATGCACCATTTCATAGTGTCTCTCTCGCTCACACACAGAAAAAGATGTGTGTGTGTTTGCGGGGGGACTTTGCAAGAAGTGTAGCCTTTTCAAAGCCTTTTTAACCCCAGCCTCATGACATTTCTGATCTGGATGACGACAGTTAACAGTTAACAAAAAGACCCTTGTCCTGCAGAAGACATTAAAAAGAGGAAGATTTGAAACAGGGAAGAGTGACAGGAAAAAAGAGAACGATGAATTAAGTGATAAGGTGGAACTAAAAAAAAATGTGTTGTAGTACAGATGGATGGGCAGAGGCTTTCTTTTTTCGTCACTATGCAAAACTGTGACTTTTTATTTTTCATGCACTTCTTTCAAATTTTGTGTCGTCTGTCAGTCTCTTCTCCCTGAATGGTTTAAAGTTGTCACTATTATCGCCTTTAGTCAGCGTCAAACAATTATGTTTTAAATACAGTTTCTCTCTGACTTGTGACTTTTCTTCTTATCTTATTCCGTTTCTCCTCAGTGGAGCATAGTTAGTTAGGCCCTTCGCCCCTCCTGGTGCATAGGCCATCGACGACAGTCCTCCAACGCTTCCTGTCCTGGGCTACCGTCACCAGCTGCCTCCATCCGAGTCCGGTGAGCTTGGTGTCGGCGGCGAGGTCCCGTCTCCAGGTGTTTCTCGGCCTTCCTCGCTTTCTCTTTCCCTGAGGGTTCTATGTCAGCGCCTGTCTCGTGACGTTGGATGCTGGCTTCCGTAGGGTGTGCCCTAGCCAACCCCATCGTCTCCGCAGGATTTCTTCCTCCATAGGCTGCTGTTTTGTTCTCTGCCACAGGTCGGTGTTGCGTATTTTCTCTGGCCAGTGAATTCTGAGGATTCTACGCAGGCACTGGTTCACAAACGTTTGGATCTTCTTCGTTGTGCCCTTGGTCGTCCTCCACGTCTCTGCTCCGTATAGTAGGACTGACTTGACGTTGGAGTTGAAGAGACGGATCTTTGTCGTGTAGCCGATGCTCCCGGAGTTCCAGACCCTTCTAAGCTGTATGAATGCGCTCTTGCCTTGCTAATCCTCGTCTTTACATCCGCGTCTGTCCCTCCCTGTTTGTCCACCACACTCCCGAGGTAGGTAAAGGCGTCGACTTCTTCTAGCGGCTCCCCATCCAACCTGATTGGCTTTTCACAGTCAGTGTTGACCTTGGTCTTGCCCTTATGGATGTGTAGCCCCACTTGTGCCGAGGCTGACTGGATCTCTGATGACTTGTCTTACATCTGTCGGTGGCTGTGGGACAGGAGTGCCAGATCGTCTGCAAAGTCAAGGTCGTCTAGTTGGCTCCACAGAGTCCACTGGATTCCATTTCGCCTTTCGCTGGTGGCTTGCTTCATCACCCAGTCGATTGCGATCAGGAACAGCAACGGTGAAAGCAGGCAGCCTTGCCTGACCCCTGTCCTCACCTCGAAGCTTCTTGTTAGCTGTCCTTCATGCACTACTCCGCACGTCATTCCCTCATATGAGTTTCGGATCAGGTTGACGATCTTCCTCGGGATGCCGTAGTGTCTCAGCAGTTTCCACAGCGTCTCTCGGTCCACACTGTCGAATGCCTTCTCGTAGTCCACGAAATTGACGTAGAGAGGCGAGTTCCACTCTATAGACTGTTTTACGATGATCCGCAGTGTTGCTATCTGGTCTGTGCACGATCGGTCTTGTCTGAAGCCCGCCTGCTGCTCTCGAAGTATCTGGTCCACTGGGCCCTTCAGTCTCTCCAGTATGACTCTGTTGAAGACCTTGCCAGGCAGGGACAAAAGAGTGATGCCTCTGTAGTTCTCGCATCGGCAGGTCTCCCTTCTTGGGGATCTTTATGAGATGTCCTTCTTTCCAGTCTGCCGGGACCTGTTCCTCTTACTTCTTCTTCTTCTTCGTCGTTCACTCAAATGGACACGCCTACCTCCTGCACAAATGATGCCGTGCGCCGCAGGTCCTCCAGGCTGCCGTGTAGCTTCCTCAATACTGGCGTCTCATCAGTCCAAATGCGGTGCCTGAGTTCTTCGTGCATGGGACATTCTTGCAGTAGATGTGCTGTTGTCTGACTGCCTGTCTGGCACGGGCACTGTCTGTCTGGCCGATGCCGGAGCTTGGTATATAGATGGTGATTGAGACGGTTGTGGCCTGTCCTCAGCCTGAAAATAATGACCTGCTCAGCTCTTGTAAGCAGGTAGTATGGGTCGTTTCGGTTGAAACGTGGGTGCTGCTGCAGCCACTTGTTGTGCTGTTTGGCCTTAATGATGGTTTTGACTTCACTGTAGGTGGTGGACCTGTCTTGCTGCTCTTTTATGGATCCTTCCTTGGCAAGAGTGTCTGCGGCTTCGTTGCCAAAAACCCCACAGTGGGAGGGAATCCACTGTAAGACGACTGTGCAGTCTCTGCATAAGGAGGAGAGAGCAGTGGACAGGTCGTTCAGTTTCTTGTCTCTGGCAGTCTGTAAGGCCTGCAGAACAGACAGTGCGTCCGTAAAGAAGACGACGTTGTTGGAGGTGTCTGGACTGTTTTCAATGTGGGTGGCACCGGTCTGAATGGCAACTGCTTCAGCCTTGAAGTTGGTGGAGTAGAGGCCGGTTGCGAGAGAAAGACGGTCTTCTCTTCCTCCTGGGTACCGGATGTAAATTCCGGCGCCACCATTCCTCACGGCTTGTTCAGCTGACCCGTCGGTGAACACGTGAGTCCACTGATCTTGTGGGAAGTTGTTGTGGATATACTCCATAGTACAGGACTTCTTTACAGCGTCTTGGGAGTCTTTCTTGCTGACACCAGGGATGCTGCAGTGAATCAGGGGGAAAGCAGTTTCATTCCATGCTGGGTTTGTCCGGCACAGGGGGATCTCTCTGAGGTCGTGTTCCAAGATGTCTCGGTGTTTTCGTTCAAGGATCCTAGCCTGGTGGATGAAACTTCCCCTTTTCAACCTTCCCTTCGTCGCTGAGCCAGTCTGTTTCTCATGGGGTGATTTGGAAGTCTCTTGAACTTGGCGGCTTGGACGAGCATCTTTGTGTCACGTCGGTCCTCAAGTGGTTCCAACCCTGTGATTGTCTCCAGTTCTTGTATGGGCGTAGATCTCATGGCTCCAGTGATGAGTCTGGCTGCTTGGTTCTGAACCTTGCTGACCTTCTCAAAATTGGATTTTGCTGCTGTGCCCCATGCTGTCATGCCATACTCTAGGACTGGTCTGACCCTTCCGGTGTACAGCTTCTTGAGGATTCTGTCATCCGCGCCCCAGTTCGTGCCAGCCAACTTCTTCATAATTGCAAGTCGCACCTTGGCTCTGGCTTCGACCTTCTTGGTCTGAGGCTTCCATGTAAGTCTCTTATCGAAGGTTACCCCAAGGTAGGTAGGGTTGTCCTCCAGTGGGAGAATCTGTCCATCGAACTTCAGAGTGGCCTTCTGTTCCCTAGTGGACAGACTAAAGATAGTGTAGGTGTCTTTTTGGGGTTGACTTTGACAAGCCACCTTTTCGTCCAGTCCTGCAGGACATTAAGCGCTCTGGAGTCGGTAGTTGGCAGTTGTCAGGTGTTCTTCTGTCACCAAAGGACCAGGTCATCTGCATAGATGGCTCCTTGGACATTTCGGGGAGGTCCTTGATGATGTCGTTTATGAAGACAAGGAACAGGGTAGGACTGAGTACCCCCTTGAGGAACTCCTTCTCTCAGCGTCTTCTTTCGGCTGTATGTTCCGCCAACGTGGGACTCTGGCCTTCCTATTTTTCAGGTATTGAGAGATCCACTGGTACATACAGCCGGTACACCACACTTCTGGAGTTTCAACCTCAGTCCATCTTTCCAGACCTTGTCGAAGGCTTTTTCCATGTCTATCCACACCGTCAGCGTGTGCTTCTTGTCCTGGTAACCATCTTCGATTTCTGGCGATGTATGCAACTGGTCTTCAGTTGAGCGATGTTGTCTGAAGCCTGCTTGTTCTGGTGTAAGGATGTTGTTCTTTTCCAAGTGCCATGATAATCTGGTGTTGATGAGGCGCTCCATTAACTTGCCCACGCAACTGGTGAGGCTTATGGGTCTGTAACTGTCCACCTTCGCTCGGTCTTTGCCTTTCTTGTGGACGGCACCATGTCTGCCTCTCGCCAGATTTGTGGTACATGGCCGCTGTTCAGCTGTTGTTGAAGAGGTCGAGGAGTTTGGTCTTGGCTCGTGGGCCCAGGTGTTGCAGCATTTCATTGGTGACCTTATCTGGTCCAGGGATTTCTTCTGGACTTAGGGTCTTGACTGCTTCTTCAAACTCTCTCATGTTGAATGGTTTGTTCATGTAGTCTTCCTGGTGTTTTCGCTGGCTGAATTCTCTTCTTTCTTCATGAACTTGCTGTTTTACTTTTCTTCTGGTACTGTGATGTTACTGACCTCTTCATAGCTGTCAATGAAAGCGTTTTGCTGCTTTTCTACCTGTTAGCATATCTTGTGCTTGTTGTATGACGATCGGTGCACTTCTAGTATCTTCATCATTCATCGCCCTTGCAGCTTCCATAACTTGTTTCCTTCTCTGTCTAGATTCAGTTCCTCTGTCTTTTCTCTCCATCTCTTTCTTGCAGCTTCGTTGCAGGCTTTCTGTATTTGGCGCTTGATTCTTTCAGTGCTATGTTGTTTTCTATGGTGGGGTCATTTTCAACCTTTTCCCTGATCTTGGAGACTTCATCTTCTAGTTCTTGGAGTTCTTCTGTCCAGTATGGCCTATAGTTCTTTCGTGCGCCTCTTGGTATTGCTTCTGAGGCAGCTTTAAGATCGCCTTGTTGAATGCATCGATGGCACGGGTTGATGTTCTGGTCCGCCACACGTATTCCTTTGGTGTACTGGTCTGACAATGACGAAAGTATCCCAGTTGGCTTTCTTGTAATTCCACTGGGAAATGTCTTTGAATCTTGGGGCCTGTACTGCAAGTTGATGGCCAGTTTGACTGGTCTGTGGTCGCTGCCGCCTAACTGGTTCTGTACCCCTCTGGTTGTTTTTCTTGGAGAGTCGTCAGTGGCGAAAGCAAGGTCAGGGGTCGTTGAGGAGACCCATCTGCGCGAGAAGAAAGTCGGTGGGTCTTCTGGATCGTTCACAGGATCATCTTGCTGCGATCTGCCAGTCCTCCACTTCCTCTCCTCTATTATCCTTCTCGTCGTAGCCCCAGCAGGTTGAGTGGCTGTTGAAGTCGCCGACAGCCAAGCAGTTTTCAGCAGGGATATCAAGAGTCTGCAGGGAAAGTTCTTTGTCGGGTGGGCAGTACAGGTTGAAGATAGTGAGCACAGTGCTGTCTACTGTAATCTTGACTCCATTTATTTCAGCTTGCTGATTCGTGTCCACATGAAAATCTCTTGCTGGGATGTTATTCTTTACAAGAATCAGCACACTCCCTTGTGTCTTCCTTCTCTGTCCATCCTGAAGGTTTGGTAACCTCTGATGGTAAATCTGTGGTTGGGGTTCAGGTGTGTTTCTTGAATACAGGCCACATCTATTTTTCAGCATGTAGTCTTTCGGTGAGGGCTAATTTTTTGTTGTAAACGCCCTCGGCGTTCCACTGTAGGATGTTGAGAGCCTCAGGGTCTCTTCTGTGGTTGTTGTTCCTTTTCGCCAGTAGCCATTCCCTCCGCCTCCGAAGCCTGGCTCCTCGCATCGGGGCGTGGTGACCACCAGTATCATGGGGTGGGCCCTGTTGAGGCGCAGGGCCCGGCACTTCGCCCGCCTGGCGGGACCTCACAGGCAAAAGCACCATATCGTTTAGAGTGAGCGTTGTCCATTCCATGCGAGTGTCAGTGCGTTGTGCTGCCGTTAAGCGCACGATGGCCCAGCACATCCGTCTTCGGCGTCAGTTTTCTTTTCCGAGTGTCTTTCTCGTAGAGAGACTTGCCGTCCAAGGCTAACGACCATCCTCTGGCCGTGTGCAACACTTTAGTCTGGCCTCTACCCTGACAGACCTGTTCGGCTTGGTTGGACCTGCCAGGAGCACAAGGCTCCCGCCGACATAGCTCTGTGGGTCGACGAGGCACACAAGCCACCACACCACTACAAGGTAAGTTGCACCAATTGGTGGTGGGTTCCTCTTACCAAACCCTCTTGAACAGTCTGTGCAACATGTTGACGGATAGGTCAGGATCGGCCTTCAGTGCCTCTGCTGGTATCTCGTCTGGTCCTGGGGCTTTACTATTCTTCAGTTGTGTTATGGCTCTTCTGATCTCGGTTTTGGTTGGCTTGTTGCAGTTGATCGGTAGGTCTCGCGCTGCTTCTTCGATGTCTGGTGGATTTACTGGTGGTGTTCGGTTGAGCAGTTCCTCAAAGTGTTCGGCCCATCTGTTCAGCTGCTGGTCTGTTCCCATCAGTGTGTTGCCGCCTCCGTCCTTGACTGGTCGCTCTGAATGTCTAAGCTTTCCTGTCAGCTTTTTGGTCGTATCGTACAGTCTCTTCATGTTCCTACTTGCTGCTGCCTCTTCTGCTTCTGTTGCTAGCTCCTCTATGTGGTTCCCCTTGTCTTGTTTGATGCTCCGCTTCACTTCGGCGTTCGCTGTGCTATACTCCTTCTGCGCTAGTGCCTTCTCCGATCTAGTTCTACTGTTGTTTTCAGTTTTCTTTCCCTTTCTTTCTAGGATCTTCTTCTGTGTTTCTGGTGTGATCCATTCTTTCTGTTTTGGTTTCTTTCTTCCAAGGACTTCCTCGCACGCTGTATTGAATGACTCTCTGATGTTGTTCCACTGGGTCTCGATATTTGGGGCTGTCTCTTCGTCAAGTAGTTCTTGAAGGGCTTGAAATCTGTTGTTGACTGCTGTCTTGTATTCTTCTTTCACCTTGGGGTCTTTCAGGTAGTTCGCGTTGTATCTTGCTTTTCTTCTTTCGTGGTCTGTCCAGTTCTTCTTCAGCTTTAGTTTAAGCTTTGCTGTAACAAGGTGGTGGTCGGATGCCACATCTGCTCCTCTCTTGACCCTGACATCCATCAACGATCTTCTGAACTTTTTTTCGATGCATATGTGGTCGATCTGGTTCTCTGTCACATGGTCTGGTGAAACCCACGTTGCTAGGTGGATCTTCTTGTGTGGGAACACGCTTCCTCCAATCACGTAGTTGTTCATGGCACAGATGTCAGCAAACAGCTCCCCGTTGTTCATGTCTCTTAGACCGTGCTTCCCCATCACTTCTTCATATCCTGTATTGTCTGCTCCAATCTTAGCATTGAAGTCTCCCATGAGGCTATTGATGTCTCTGTCACTCAGTCTGTTCAAGATGCTCTGCAATTCGTCGTAGAAGCGCTCCTCCTTGGCGTCTTCACTGCTGTCGTTGGTTGGGGCATAGCACAGGATCACATTCATCTTTATTCTCTTCTTCTTTGTAGAAAGGACGCTGTGTATGAATCGGGGACCTCTTGCTCCCCAGCAATAAGCGCCTTCTGTACTTCCTTCTCCAGCATGAACGCTACGCCCTCTGTGTGTGGTGCGCCGTCTTCCTCATGCCCCGAGAAGAGGATCAGCTCGCCTGTTGCCAATCGCTGTTGTCCTGACTGCGTCCACCTAGTTTCGCAAAGTCAGAGGAGTGACAGTTTGTAGTCCCGCATTTCTGCTACTATCTGGGCTGCCTTTCCTGCCTCGAACATAGTTCGCACGTTCCACGTGCCCATGGAAAGTGTTTTCCTGGCCCCGTATGCATGTAGACCGGAGAAGGGGTCTAATCGGTAATAGAGCTCATCCGGGTGGATAGGAGCGAAAAATTCGTATGCACGAGAGCCCGGAGAAGCTGTCCGTCTGGCTTCTCGCGTATAAAGTTATCGGCGCCCCGGGCTGTGTAACTCGCTATCCGGGAGGAAAAATGGCGGCCGTCACTGTGTTTACTAGCAACAACGTCGATTGTCGAGACGAAATCGGATGTTTGGTGACAGATCGCACCCGTTTGAAGTGTTGGATGAATTAAAAACTGTATTGCAAACTTCATTTTAGCCGAGAGAACATTCTAGCGATGACCGCTGTAGTGGCATGCGAGATCGCTGTCACCAGTCGGCAAGGTACACTAACGTGTTCACTACAGTGCTCATAATTGACGATATTTGCCACAAAATATCAAACTTTCAAGAAGTGTGTGGAGAATTCACTGATGTAGACAAATTCGACTGTTATTAGTACTGTGGCGAGAATCACCAATGGTTTGCATCGGCGACCCCTAAAGGAATTTCATTGCCGGATCAAGTTGTGCGGAAAAGACAAAGACATGCAGACACATTGGGCCTGTGAATGTCCTTAAGTACTTGGATTTATCGACAGCAACTTGATTTCAGACTCCAATGAAAAATAAAGTAAACTTATCCATAATATTAAATACTTGAATTTGTAAGGCGCTTGTAAATGTTTGCTGAATGCACCACAACATGAAGTATTGCAAAACAAACCTACAGTACAAACATGTAAACAAGAAACATGTAGACAAAATGAAACCTAGAAATGAAAGGCTTACATACTTGTAATTTTCATTATCTATTCAACTCTAATCAACAAATAAACAGACCCTTATTAGATGAGCTAAGTTTGTTTACTTAGGACGGTAATCTAGAAGAATTAAGTGTGTGGAGGGGAGGTTTACATATATATATATCAGTAAATATGAGTATATGCATGTGTGGATGTGGGTAGTATATCTATAAGCAAATATATGTATGTGGGGAGGATTTACATTATATAAAGCAGAGATGTGTGTGTTGGGAGGCATTAATATATATATAGATATGAGGGAGGGGGGATTAATATATATATGCAAATATGAGTGCATAGGGTGTGTGTGTGTCAGGGGTTATTTATATATGCAGATATATATATAAAAGCAGATATAAGACTATGTGTGCCAGGGTTATAAATAAGCAAATATGAGGCTGTTTGTGTGTGTGCGTAGTTGGATTATCTATATGCAGATATGAGTGAGAAGGTGTGTTAGGTGGTATATATAAGCAGATATGAGGCTGTGTGGGGTGGACTACACCTGCATACATAAGCAGAAACAAGTGTGTATGAGTGAGGGGAATTATATTTATATATGCTAATATATGAGTAGGGGGGAATGTGTCGGGGGGGGGGATATTTTATGTAGATGCAGATACATGTGTCTGTGGATTATATACAGGGATGGGGAGTAGCTGTAGCCTAGCTACAGCTACTGTAGCCGGCTACAAATTTTGTAGTTTGTAGCTTAGCCGGCTACAAATTTTAAAAAAGTAGCTTGTAGCCGTAGCTACATTTTAGAAAGTAGCCGTAGCTCGGCTACATGTTGGCTACTTTCACGACCATTCGTCGACAGCGTGTGAGCAAGACGACGACAGCACTGCTCTCACAGCTCGTGTGTTGACAGCCAGACACCCACGTGTCTCGCACGCTCAGTAACGCAAGTACTGTGTCGTCCACGTGGCGGGAGCGATTTGAAAAACGAAACGATGGACGTACCCATCAATTTCGAGCTTTACTTGAAATTCTTTACATTTTTGTGAAGCAACAGAGAGCTGGGTATACTTTCAAATGCAAGAATGGGTGCGGCAGCACGAAGTACCACGAACAAGACGTCGGCGTCTAATTTGAGAACGCACTTGCAGGTAAGTTCGTTGAGATTTTCATCGATCTTCATTCTTCATGTTCTTGCTTTTCTGCTTTTGGAATAGAGGAGTGTACATGTTGTAAAGATTGTGGAAAGGTAAGGGGTTGCATCAACGTGATTACCGCAGGGGCGACGACTGATCAAACTGCTGTCTTTACCGTTTGTGTACTATCTATTTAGTCTTTGTCATAAAGTGTGTGTGTGTGTGTGTGTGTGTGTTTTGGTTTGTTTGTATGAAAATAGCATGGAGGACGTTTGAACAGTATGGTGGCTGGAAGGATTTTATATTTAATGCTAGTAATTTAATATGACAATTAGCTTGGTAGAAACTTGCTGTGATTGTGAATGGACTTCTAAAATTTTGTTTTATTTTCATGTGTTTATTTTAGAGGAAACATCCACTGCTTGCCAGGCAGTTGACTCAAGACTTGGAAACGTCACGAAAGCGGAAAAGGAAGACGACGACCACCCTCTGTCTCGAAGCTCTTCAAAGTGGAACACAAGAGTACCGTCAGCAAAGCAGACGTCATTCCGCCGTCCTTGATTACCTGTTGGAATGCAACCTGTCCTTCTTCATGCTGGAGAACGAGAGTTTTCAAAGTTCGTGTCCAGACTCACTGGCCAGGAAACGCAGTTAATGAGCAGGAAAACGGCGAACCAAATGTTGGAGGTAAGTTTTACTATTTTTTTTCTTCCTTTTTGTTTGTTTTACTAGTTTTATTTTAAGTTAGGGTGATGTATCACAATTAATATTCTTTTGTTCTTGGTCACAGAACTCAAATTTCATGTGCCTCGACTGCTTGCAGGGCGAGAAGTGCGTGGGCTTGGGACACCTCCTGCTCAGCTCAACACCCTCAAAATCCGCATCGAGCAACCAGAAGTCCAAGCTAGAAATCTGTGGTCCCTAGCTACTGCTGTCCTGAATGGGTTGGAGACCAGATTTTGCTGATGCCTATGAGGACCAAGACACCTGCTTGCAACTGTGTCGAACCCAAGGTGAGGGAGAGTTTTCGTTATTTCAGTGTATTTTTTGTTCATTTATAAGCTACTCTCTGTCACTGTTCTTTTGAGAATGAGAAGAATGTGAAGCGCTTAGAGCTCAGATTACACGAGAATAAGCGCTATACAAATATCCGTAAATAAATTAAAAAATAAACTTCTGACGGGAGGTGGGGGGAGGGGGGTGTTGATTAAAAAAACAAAACATAATATTCACTGTCACTGGTCTTTTGACACTTGCCTACAAATCAAAATAAGTACATAAAAACCAGTACATTTTATAAAATTAATTAAAAACAACAATAAGAAAAAAATTTAACGAAATTAAACAAAGCATTAATTATTGTGCATATTATTGTTTCAGGTGCAAGTTGATTTGGACTGGGGACCAAACCCTGCGTGAGAAATGCAGATCCCTCTTGACTGCAGAGGCAGCATTGATCAACACGCCAGTCCAACCTCCAACCAAGTGCACAGCTGACAGCCGACTTCATCATTTATGAAGAAGTTACCGCACCCTGAGACAGCTACCTTCCTGATGTCTGGATTGTCGCAGAATGTCATGAACTGGACAAATAGCCACGATCAACAACTCTATCTGCGCACCAACACGTCTTGCAAGCAGTGCTGGGCGGTTGAGAGATAGTTCAGTCTGGCAGGACTTATCATGACAAAGCTGCGCACTACGGGGACAGACAGCAACTTCGAGGCCAAAGTTCTGGTCAAGTTCAATTCCATGAAGGACTGAAAGCATGTAGATTTGTTATTAACTATCTATCTATCCTATGCCTTCGTGCATCAGGTTGCACATAAGGCTCAACCGATGTCGATCGGCTGAAACCCGCTCTAGGTGACCCCATGTCAGCCCTTTCCTTCATCTCCCTTTCCACTGTTCTTCTCCAAGTTCCTTTTGGGCGGCCTCGTTTTCCGTTCGCCGTCTGGAGTCCATCGTAGGGTGACTCTGGAGAGGTCTGCTGTCTGCTGGCGGAGCCATGTCCAATCCATCGCCAACGCCTTCGTTGAACTGCGTGGTGATGGACTCGGTTTCAGTTCTTCGGTGGAGTTCTTCGTTGGTGATGTGTTTGGCCAAAAGATGTTAAGTTATGCGCCTGAGGGCATCTGTTTGGAAGACGTCAAGCTTGTTACTGATGGTTTTGGTCATCTTCCCAAGATTCTGATCCGTAAAGGAGGGTGCTGATCACATTTGACTTGAAGATTCTCAGCTTGATCTTCTGGCTGATGTTTTTTGCCTTCCATGTGCTCCTGAGTGAGGCGAAGGCTGGCTGGCTTTTTCGCCATCGGGCTCGAATCTCCACCTCCGCATCCCGGTGTTGACATTTTGGACCAAGATAGGAGAAAACTGTCAGACTTCCTCAATCTCTTCTCCTTAGTTTGATGCTGTCTTGACTCTGGTGTTCACTCTCATACTTTTCGTTTTCTTTGTGCTGACCTTCAAGCAAGGTTTTCCAGCTGTTTCTGAGAAGGCCTTTGTTTTTTTTCCTGCATGTCTTGGTGGCGGTGTGACAGCAGGGGGGGGGGGCAATGTCATCAGCAAAGTCCAAGTCTTCAGAGTTGTTGTTGCTGTCCATAGTCATCGGTCCATCTGAATCCCTCTCCTCTCACTGTCGTGGAAGTCTTCATGATCCATCCATGGCAGGATGAAGAGGAACTGCGACAGAATGCCAGCCTGCTTCGCCCCGGTACTGACGTTGAAGGGGTCTGTGAGCTCCGTGTACAGACAACCTGGGATTTGAAATGGTGTACAGCATTGCAATGACCTGAACAAGTTTTGCAGGGACTGCCGTAAGCTCAGGATCTTCCATAAGGACTCGCGGTGGATGCTGTCAAGCTTCTCCAGGTCGATGAAATTGATTACAGCGGTGTGTTACATTCGTTGCTCTGCTCCAGAATCTGTCGCAGAATGAAGAGTGTTCGGAGCAGGATCGCCAGGGCGAAATCCTGCTTGCTGTTGGTCGAGGTCTTTCTCAAGAGTTGCGTCAGTCTTGACAAAACAATCTTGCTGAAGAGACCTTGCTGGTGAGGGAAAGAAGTGTTATGCCCTCCAATTATTTGCAGGTCCTGTGGGACCCGGGGTATGCTTGCCTAGCAAGCACTGTAAGAATAGGGTCCCTGCCGTCCAGCCAGGCATGTCGTAAGAGGCGACTAAGGTGGACACCTCACCTAGAGGTAAATAGGTTGTGGTAGGGCTAACAACCCCACCATGTAAAAAAAAAAAAAATCATGTTACAGAAACTAGATTTGTTTTAACAGTAATTCACAAATTATCACATTAAGTCAAAAGTTTGTTTTATACCTTTGCATTTTGTTGTTAATATGGAGTTTTTGGTGGTCTCAGATCAGTAAAGGTCAATGTATATAAAAACCAGTTCTTGTGTTAGCAAGTAATAGTGTTTTTGTGTGTATGTTTGATGTTTGTGTATGTTGCTACAGCCAGCTGGCTAAAGCTAACTTTTTCATAACATCACGCTTTTAAAAGTACCAAAGAAGCTGGCTACATTTAAAGTAGCCAAGTAGTGGCTACGTTTTGGAAATTGTGGCTGTATGTGTAACTGGCTACTTTTGAAAAAAGTAAGCTGTAGCGTAGCCGCTACAATTAAAAGTAGCTTGCCATACCTGTGATATATACATATGTATATACGGCAGACATGAGTATGTGTGTGTGTTGGGGGATATATATATATAAGCAGTGTGTGCGTGTGGATGTTTAAAGTATATATAATACTAAGCAGACATGAGACTGTGTGTAGCGAGGATTATTTTTAAAATATATATATATGCACGTAGAGTAAGTAGGTGTGTGTGTCAGGAGGTATTAGATAAATATATATGTGCAGATATGAGTATGTGTGTAAAGGAGGTTACATGTATATATATAAAAAGCAGAGATGAGTGTATGTGCATGGGGGGTTACATCTATGTATATAATAGCAGATATAGGCTGTGTGTGTGTGTGTGGTGGGGGTTACACTGCATGCATAAGCAAATGTGTGTGCGTTATATACTGATATGAGTGGTGTGTGTGTGCGTGGAGGTTTATATATATGTGTGGTGTGGCATGTGGCTTGGTGATATATATAAGCCTCAGTGAGTGTATGTGTAAGGGGATATTTTATATATGTATGCAGATATAAGTAAGAATGTATGTGTATATATCTGTGTTTAGGTAGAATGAAAATGGAGGGCAGAAACATCCTCCAAAACTTTTAGCTTGTGTACATGTGTTTATATACTTTGATTTATTTGATTACACATGCTGTGATGCAATTTGCCATTAAAGGGTAGATTGCTAGAAGAAGGAAAGAACAAGTGAGTGAGGCAAAAATTAGCTTTGATGTATTACTGTTACAAACTGACCAGCGAATGTGTGTATGTGTGAGGGATATTGCATGTAAATATATAGTAATGCGTGTGAATATCTCTATATGCCCTTGAAAGGGTGAAAAAAATAAAGATTCTTGAATCATAAAAGCTTTCACAAACTTGATGACACTCTGAAAACATGACTAAGTGCACTGGTGAAGATGTAAGGAATGAACCAAGTCAAAGTGCTAGATTCACAAATTGTTTCTTCAAGAATTCTTAAAGTAAAGTTATAAAATCAAATGCCACAAATACAAGCACTGGTTAAACATGACAATGTTGTGCTTGTCTGTCCATGATAGACAGCTTTGAACAAAATTCCATGTTAGTTATAAGATCATTGTGTCAAGCAGAAGAATTTGGGTTTTTGTTGCAATTAGTAAATTGCAGGAAATTTGCATTTACTCAATATCTGAACATGTCGCTGCAGGAGAATTGTTTTATTAAATTCAGGCAACCTAATGCCTATTCCATAAGTGGCAGAAGCAATAAATATATATATATATTACACAAAATATTTCCTTTATCATTTCAACTGCTGAATACTAAGTGAAAGGTGTGCGAGTGTGAAGGTATGGTCCTAGAATAGATGCATATATTCCTAGAATAGATGTAGAAACTAGGAATTTTTATGAAGCCATTCATTTTTTTACGATGTACCACTTTGTTTTGTAACTGAGCACTTGCTTTGTAACTTAGCAGACTTAAAATAACCTCTGGGTATTTCTAATGGTTGTCATTGGTCAATGACATAAACTACAATGTTGCCCTCTCTAAATGCCACTCTGTGTGTTTTAGCATGTGTGTAGACACTTTTTAAATGCAATGAACTCCTCTATCGATGTGTGTATACTAAATAGTCACTTGCTTTCAAACTGTTAATTATACATCATCTTGATTATCTGTGTAATAATGTAACGAATTAAACACAACCTTAGACTGAACACAGGCTATATATAGTCAATATTTTACATTTCAAGGCTCAAGGCTCAAGGCTCTTCATTTGTCTTTGCACTCAGGGCACTTCTAGTGCCAACCCACATGCAGGTATTCACCTTTGCATGTTGACTCCTCATGAATTTTTTTTTTTAGGTTATGACTGTGACTGTGATTACCAATAAAACAGATGCTTGAGGGAGATTTCTACAAGCAATGTCGGAACAGCCTTGCCCATATGTTTATTTCTTGAACATTTAAACTTTTGCACATGTAATATAGTCACAGATACAAGCTCCTTTGGTAGTTGACATCCGTCTACTCTCTGACAATCCTTTCACCAGCCCCTTTGTTTATTTTCTAACTTTTTTTTGTTCTCCGCTAGTAACCTCGCAAACACACAGGTGAGAGATCGCTGCTCACACTCTGAGTCACTTGACTCACTACAACAGGGTCAAATACCGAACATTGAGACAATGACTTGCTAATTAAGTAGGTGGATGACTCAAAGACGACAGTTCGATGTAGAGGAAGAACGAGGTACGATAGGCAGTATTAGCCTCCTTCAACCTCCACTGACAGTCACCGGGTTTCCCGCAGCAGGCCCGAGAGCTAGTTGAGGGGAGTAGGCTTTCGTGCATGCGGAACTCGAGAGACGTATTCGGGAGTAGGTCCCGAGTAGCTTTCCGGGACTAGCAGCTACTTGGAATTATCCTCAGTCGATTTTCATGCATACGGGGCCTGGTCGATAGAAGGGTGGTCGGTGTTGTAGCTTCCGAAGATCGGCTTTCACCGCAGCACGTCATATTCCCTCTAGATGAAGGCCCTTCCTCTTCCAGGACTGTTGGCAATTGTTTTACTGTTTTCGATGTTTTTGTAGCAAGGGTTTGTTTGACGGGGTGGAGCATAGGGACAATTTTATTCTCTCTAGTATAAGGTTCTGATGTTCCAAGTCCCTATCCTGGTTTTTGCAGTAGCCATGAGAAGATGGATCGGCGAGCTGACTTTCCGAAGGCTTTCGCCAACACGCGTCATAGGCCCTTCCGAAGAGGCTCTCGTAGTGCTTGTGTTACATTTGAGTTTTCTGTAGCAGGGGTTCTTTTACAGGGTGGGGTTGCTAGCCTCCGTCTTCATCCGGGCTTGTAACTGTTCACAGTGTCTACAGATGTACTCCACCAGAGCAACGATGACTTTCAATCTATGATTTTTCATCTTTTCCGTCCAATATTTTCTACCTCATGTCTTAACGGTTTCTCTAGTTATCACTACTATAGACCACAGATCTTTTCTGCGTTCGCATTGGAAGAAACAATACATTTACATTGCAGAGCAACCACAAAGTATGCCGTTAACCACAAAGAAAGAGCCAGAGGATTTTCTTTTTTGTGGATGTTAAGTGTAGTAAGCCAGGCTTTGCATGGGGAGCCGCGCTATACAAACTCACTAATTTACTTTTTTCCTCTGGATAATTAGAGTTTTTATCTGTGCGAGTACAGGACATCGACTACACTCCTGATGAGACGTGTATCTTGTTCCATGGATTTTCTCGTCTACATGGTGATAACTCACACTTCAGTTCCAGAATTGACGTCTGCCCCTAGCAGTTAACATTATTTTATCTTGTTTTTTGAAGCGCTTAGAGCCTGCCTTGATGCTGGGGAAAGGCGCTATAGATATCGCCTTTATTATTTTTATATGCATGTAACCATATTATTGCTGTTGTCTTCAGTCTGTTATTATAACAGTAATTTGAATAGTCTTTGTAACTGTGTTGTCGGCTGGTGCGGATACCAGAGAGGAAAAGAGGATTCTTGACAATTTAACAATCAAGTCATGAAGATAGTTTATTGCTTAGAATGCTCTTAAATAGATTTTGTTGCAGTACTTAAAGCTGTTCCTCTCCACCCTTCCAAAAAACCTCAAAAAGAATATGCCAGTAATTTTAATAATATATTTATTAGAGATTTAGGAAAATTTTAATTTTTTACACTTTCAGTGCACTTTACAATTACTTTAATGAGTTAAATAAGCAAGACGTTATTCGATTTAACTTTGTACAGATTTTTTTTTCAGCTTTAAATTTCAGGGAATGCAGACCTGATATGCCACTACAGATCCAGGAAGGTACACAAAACTATGAAATAATTTGTGAAAACTTTAAGCCTGGTTATGCTGTCGAGTGGCAGCTGAATAGGACGATCTCAAACAACACTTACAACAACAAAGGCATTTGTTTTGTTGAGGACATCCCAAACTGCTCGGGTTCAACTAACGTTGCATTTTCACGGCCCAACAACAGTGTCTCTCTGGCAAAGATCTCGAAGGTTGACAGGACCTCACTAGGTGTGGCCAGTTTTACATGTCAAGAATTTAAGGATAACAGTCGAGGAGAAGTCGCTGGTTGCAATATTGACATAATTTGTAAGTATTTGTGCACAAGCACACATTCACTTTTACTCACTTTTACTCACTTTCTCATTCACTCTCTCTCTCTCTCACTACAATCTTATTAAAGTATGTTGCCTTAGAGAAACCTGCAACATCAACGTTGCTTGTTCATGTCAACTCACCAGTAGTCATCTAGTAGTTTTTGCAAAGACTTCAACGTTTTCAAATGACTTCAAAAATAATAACTCAACTGTAGGCCATTAGATCTGCTAAGAGTGTTTAGTTCTCAAATTTAATTCCAAATTACACAACGGCTACTAAAAGGATAAAACTGTTTGATCTGGAAAGCAAGTTCTTTGACAGTTACTTTACCGTCAGTGGTGCCTATAATGTTTTATGCCACCCACTTTTAAGTTGCCCACGTGCAAATTCATATAAAAAACCCTATCTCAGTGTAAAAAGACGAACGTACACTTACCTTGCATACGCACGACATATTACACACACAACACAACGCTCGACGAGCCCCTCGAATCGAAGAGGCTCAAATTCAGAGGAATGTCACTGAGAGAACTATAAAGAAGATGGTGGATTAAGTCTGTTGTTATCCCGCTTTCTTGGCCATTTTGAAAGTCCTGACGTAAAAACCGAAAGCCTTTGAATTAAAAAGAGGTGGAAGGTAGGCGAAGAGTCTCTATAGAATATGATATCTGGGGAGAAACAAGATGGTAAGCATCGGAGTTCTTCAAAGCTCGCTCGGATCCCTCGACAGTTCCATTGGAGGATTATCGACATAATTTATCTGTGAGGAAACGACACGGAGCGTCTCACAGAAACAGAGGGAGAAGAAGAAGGCAGGGGACGGCGGGATGGAGAAGGCGACACTAAACGTCGCTCATCCACATCCATGCCTTGCTGGCCAAGAGAAGCAAAGCAGCTAGAAACAGGGATTGATGGTGCTGCTGTGGTAGTGCCAGATGTTATCTGCTGAGAAGTGGGTTTTTCTGGCGATTTTGGTTTTGTTTTTGTGTTCTGGTCTGTCTGCGGTGTGCTATTCTTGTTCCTTCGTGATTTTGTGTTGCGTGCTTGCTGGCGTGCAGTTTCTCAGACTGGTGAAGGGGGATGCTTGGACTGTGATGGTTGTGTGGCGTGAGATGTTTGTGTCTATCTATCTATCTATTCCTCTTCGTGCATCAGGTTGCACATAAGGCCTCAACCAGAGTCCGCCACCGATGTCGATCGGCTGAAACCCGCTCTAGGTGACCCCATGTCCAGCCCTTTCCTTTCATCTCCCTTTCACTGTTCTTCTCCAAGTTTCCTTTGGCGGCCTCGTTTTCTTCGGCCGTCTGAGTCCATCGTAGGGCGACTCTGGAAAGGTCTGCTGTCTGCTGGCGGAGCACATGTCCAATCCATCGCCAACGCCTTCGTTGAACCTGCGTGGTGATGGACTCGGTTTCACTTCTTCGGTGGAGTTCTTCGTTGGTGATGGTGTTTGCAAAAGATGTTAAGTATGCGCCTGAGGCATCTGTTTTGGAAGACGTCAAGCTTGTTACTGATGGTTTTTGGTCATCTTCAAGATTCTGATCGTAAAGGAGGGTGCTGATCACATTTCTTGAAGATTCTCAGCTTGATCTTCTGGCTGATGTTTTTGCCTTCCATGTGCTCCTGAGTGAGGCAAAGGCCTGACTGGCTTTTGCCAGTCGGCTCGAATCTCCACCTCCGCATCCCCAGTGTTGACATTTTGGACCCAAAGATAGGTGAAACTGTCAACTTCCTCAATCTCTTCTCCATTTAGTTTGATGCTGTCTTGGACTCTGGCGTTCACTCTCATACTGTTAGTCTTTTTTGTGCTGACCTTCAAGCCAAGGTTTCTAGCTGTTTCTGAGAAGGCCTTTGTTTTTTCGCTGCATGTCTTGTGGCGGTGTGACAACAGGGCAATGTCAATCAGCAAAGTCTAAGTCTTCTAGTGCTGTTGTTGCTGTCATAGTCATGGTCCATCTGAGCCCTCTCCTCTCGCTGTCGGTGGAAGTCTTCATGATCCAGTCCATGCCAGGATGAAGAGGAACGGCGACAGAATGCAGCCTGCTTCACCCCAGTACTGACGTTGAAGGGGTCTGTGAGCTCTGTGTCACAGAACAACCTGGATTTGAAATCGGTGTACAGCATTGCAATGACCTGAACAAGTTTTGCAGGGACTCCGTAATGCCTCAGGAATCTTCCATAAGACTCGCGGTGGATGCTGTCAAAAGCCTTCTCCAGGTCGATGAAATTGATGTACAGCGGTGTGTTCCACTCGTTGCTCTGCTGCAGAATCTGTCGCAGAATGAGATGTGTTCGGAGCAGGATCGCCCAGGGCGAAATCCTGCTTGCTGTGGTCGGAGGTCTTTTCAAGAGTTGCCGTCAGTCTTGACAAAAACAATCTTGCTGAAGACCTTGCTGGTGAGGAAAGAAGTGTTATGCCCCTCCAATTATTGCAGTCTCCAAGATCTCCTTTCTTGGGTAACTTGAGATGAGCCCTGTCTTCCACGCAACAGGGACCTGCCCTGATTCCCAAATTTGCCTGAAGATTTCAGTCAGCTTGGGAGCTGTCACATTATATCTGCTTTCAACATCTCTGCTGTTATTCCATCTGCCCCTGGTGCTTTGCCGCTCTTCATTGTCTTGATTGCTGCTGTCACTTCTTCCAGGCTTGGTGAGTCTGTGCAGATGTCAAGGTCTATAGCTGCTGGCTGGATGTCTGCAAGCTGAGGGGATCTGGTCTGTTTTTTTCAGAACTGACTCAAAATGCTCCCTCCAGCGCTGTAGTTTTCCTGCCTCTCCCTCGATGACATTACCGTTCACGTCTTTCACTGGGCACATCACTGTTCTTAAACCGTGTTTAGCTGTTTGTTTATCTTGTACAGTGTCTTCAGTCATTTTTATTGCTGCATTTTCTGCTTCATCTGCAGTTTCTCTATGTGGTATCTTTTGTCGGTTCTTGTCATCCTCTTCACCTCTTTGTTCAGTTTTGCGGTATCTTTGTCTGTGTTGTTCCTTCAGGCGTTCAGATCTGGTGCTGTTGATTCTTGTGGACCCCGGGTATGCTTGCCTAGCAAGCATTGCAAGAATAGGGTCCCTGCCATCCAGCCAGGCATGTCGTAAGAGGCGACAAAGGTGACACCTCACCCTAGAGGTAAAATAGTTGTGGTAGGGCTAACAACCCCACCATGTAAAAAAACTCATGTTACAGAACTAAAACCAGAGAACTCGTCACAGATGGCAAAGGATAATGAAGCACACCAGGAGACTGGACTAATGACGGACGACAGCCAAACCCGAAAGGGAGCTGGCGCCCCGACAGCAGATTACTTAAGCCGAGGCAAAAGTTTGAGGGTGGGGTGCTGAACGTCCAGACCTTGTACCAGACTGGCAGGGATGCTCCAATTAGTCAAGGAGTTGACAACTACAACTTGGACATCCTGGGAGTCAGTGAGGTCAGATGGACCGGCACGGGAAAGAGGAGACTAGCGTCAGGACATACCATCTTTTCTCAGGAAGATCAGACGCTCAGCACTCTGAAGGAGTAAGCTCTACTCCTCAACAAGAAAACGGAAAAGGCACTGCTGGAATGGAAGCCTTATGGACCCAGGCTTTTGAGAGCAAGATTCCATTCCAAGTACACCAAGCTGACAGTGCTAGCTTGCATGCACCAACAAATGACTCTGAGGCAGAAGACAAGGATGCTTTTTACGATCAGCTCCAGGCAGCCTCAGAGAGCGTTCCAGCCCACGACATGTTGCTCATCATCGGCGATCTCAATGCCAAGGTGGGAAGTGACAACACCTGCAGGGAGCATGTCATGGGCAAACATGGAATTGGAACCATCAACGACAAACGGAGAGAGACTGGCAGACTTTTGTGAAGAAAAACAACCTACTGATTGGTGCACACTCTTCCAACACAAAGACATCCACAAGGCAACATGGACATCACCAGATGGGATCACAAGAACCAGATAGACCATGTCATCATCAACCGAAAAATGGAGGAGCTCACTTCAAGATGTTAGAGCCTTCAGAGGAGCAGACATTGCCAGTGACCACACTCTTGTGATAGCCACAGTTTCTCTGAAGCTGCGTCGATCACGAGGAAAACAGGCACGTCAGCAGAGAGTGGACTCTGGCAAACTGAAAAAATCCAGCCACCGAAAGGCTTTGCTATGGAAGTAAGAACAGGTTCCAGGCACTAGGAGAGCAACAAGAGATGACCTTAGACGACTTCAATCGAGTCTCGGAATCAGGAGAGAAAATACTGGGTTTCCAACGGAAAAAGAAAGAACAGTGGATCAGAGAAGAGACATGGAAGAAGATAGAAGAGAGAAAGTCAGCCAAGCAAAGAATCAAGAGATGTTTGTGTGGTTTGAGATTTTTGTGATGACTGGCTGCCACCACAGCCTGTAGAAGTAGGAGGAGGAAACACTTTCTGACCACGTAGAAGCACAGTTTAGAAGATCTTCAACCGTCATATTCTTACTAAAAAGCATCGTCAGCATTAGCGGAACCTCTATCACAATTTTATCGACTTTAAAAAGGTATTTGACAGAGTCTGACGCTAGGGGCTATGGCATGTGATGCGAAAATGTAACATCGAAGAAGGCCTTGTTCATGTCATAGAAGCGCTTCTCAAAGAGAACAGAGCTGCTAAATAACTAAATAGGAGCTTACTTTGAAACCACAGCAGGCTTACGTCAATGATCTATCACCTATCACCAGTGCTGTTTAATATCTTCTTGGAGAACATCATGCTCAAAGCTCTCTACGACCTTTATACTTCCATCTCAATTGAAGAAAGACCGATCTGCAACCCGCCCTTTGCTGACAACAGATCTGTTAGCAGGCACTAACAAAGAACTGCAATATCTCACCAACAGACTGACAAACAACTCTAATGCATATCCAATGGAGACCAGCACTGAAAAGAGCAAAGTTGTGACCAATGGCAGCGGCAAAGCAGAGATCTATATGAATGGTGTACAGCTCGAAGAGGTAAGCAGCTTCAAATGCCTGGGAGCCATCCTTTCCAAGAACGGCAGCTCCACTCCAGATATCCTCATCAGGATCGTGACAGCAACAGCAGCAATGGCTAGACTAGTTAGGATCTGGCATAGCCATAAGATAAGGTTTACTACCGAATACAAACTGTACAAATCCCCGTTAGTACCAATCCTGTTTTACAGACGTCGCTCGTCACACTTTGCCGAGAAAGAAAGAAAAATCCAGGCATTCGAGAACAAGTGTCTGAGTAGGCATCTTCGGATCTCATACATATAACTAACGACTTTGTACGAAACAAAATTGCCAGGCTCGTAGGACACCAGGAAATGCTGCTCTCAACAGCCATGCGACGTAAGCTGGTCTTCTTTTTTCATGTAACCAGGCACCACCCCCTGTCGAAGACTACCCTTCAAGGCACCCTGGAGGGTGGCCGACGCCGTGGTGGCCAGAGGAAGAACTGGCTTACGAATATCAAAGACTGGACTGGTCGTCCTGTACAGGACCTGCTATCGCTCACAATACGCAAGTGTGGCGGGCCGTGAGCGCTGCCGCGTTTATCAATATGATCTCCCCAACGACAGGTACCGGTCATGGGACGACCGACTGACTTCTTTCTAAGTGAGGGGAACTGGACGATTCCAGATAGGTCAGACTGATTATTTTTGCTTGGAAAATGAGCATCAGGGAAACTAAAGATTTTAAATAATTAAACTGTTGAAATCCAAATTCGAACAGTGGATCACAACAGTGTGAACAGTTACAAAAATGTGGGACAATTTTTATTTGCTTTTAGAAAACCTCTCAATGAGCAGCCGAAGCTACAACTTATTCGATGTATTATTTTGTCATTAGAGGCCGTTACCAATGCGAGATTTTCAGGGCATTGCGAATCATATAAATCGCTTTGAGAGGTTGTGGTAAATGAGTTCATTTACCACATTTGGCTTTCTTTAGATTTGGGGAGTTAGTATATTAGCGAGCGAAAAAAATATTGATTAAAACATAATTTTGCACTTGAGTTAGCCCAAAGCATATGATTTTCAGCTGGCTACAAAAAATACAAACCACATGATACATTTTGTGGTTCGCTAATTATTTTAATTGTGTGAACTGTTATAAAATCTTCATTTGCACCAAACACAATCCATTATGCTGGCTATGTAGTAAAAAAGAATGTATCATTTAATTCATGCAATTACAAGCATAATTTTGTTGTTGATTGTGTTTAAAAGTGATTTTTTTTACCATAGATGGAGCAGAAGTTTCATCATGCAGCATTCAAACACTTCCAAATGGTTCAGTCTGGAGTTTGACAGGCAACTGCACCATTACAAAAGTGTTCTCAACTTTAAACCGCTATGTCTGTCATCTCTGGCAAAACAAAGAGGTAAGTAACTGAAAAGAGAATCTGATACTTGGCGAATACATGAGATGTTTCCTTTGACATGTTTGCACACTCATTCACAGTCACACAACAGCTGCATGCACAAATAATAATAATCGCTGGAACTATGACCTTTGTGGTCCCTTGAAGTAACTGCATGAACAGGGTAAATATTGTCACAAAATAGAATTGTGAAGTGACTTCTCCAAAAGCTAAACGATTTTATGTGCGAACTTGGCTGAAGAAAATGCTTTTCCAGATCGCTACAATAGTCTCATTCTGCTCGCAACAGAGCAGTTATTACACATATCTGCAAATGAGAAATATGTGACAAAGTAAGGACTTTCTTGCTTTATGACTAATGAGTTATTGAAACTCTGCAACTCATTTATTATTCACCTCATTTATTACACACCTCAATAAAGTCAATGAAGTGAGATTAGCCTCATGCTCTGGAGTCAGACTGATATAACTAGCAAATTTGAACTAAGCAAGTCACTACACATATGGCTGCTTGGTAAGCCTTCTGTTATTCTTAAGTCTGCTTCTGAGAGTGCGTATGAAAGAGATAAGTATTAAAAACATTATCTTTACTCTGTTTACATGCTCTTTACCACCTTGTGACGAAAGAAGTATAATTCAGTTGGATAATCTATTTGATATAGAGCTCATCAGGAGTAGAAGTAGCCAACGTTACTTACAGCCCTACCCTCAATAACAGCAGCCCACCATATGCGTATGGTTCCTGCTCCTATTCTCTGCCGCTTCCGATGCAGAATGGCATTTACAACTTTAGTGTGATTGTATTCCCTGGAGAAACAAACAGGAATGCTGGTAATATTACTGTAGGTGAGTTGAGTTATTAATCCAATAGTTAAGAATAGTTATTGGCACCTCTCAATTTATAGAAGTGTTGTGATGAGAGCATTGCTCTCTTACCATTACTTAATCCTTTGACGTGCAATTCTGTTTACATATTTTTGTTGTATTTTGTTGATTTTGTGGGTTTTAACTCTTGGTATAATGTCCGAATTATCTTTGAAGTGTTTTAGGTTTTCAGATATATCTAACATATACCTAACCCTAACCCCTTGATTTGATTGAGATTTTGGGATGTCACACAGGGCCAGCACCTTTGATAGGCTTAGCTTATCGCGTGCATGTATTCACACTAGGTCATACACCCATCTAGGGTCCTTTTCTGATACTCAACTCTCGCCCAACCTCTAAGTAGTCTCTTGCGTGCGGCAATGAATACACCCTGATGAACAGCTTAGAAGGCCTGTGTGGACAGCAAAGACCATGGATAGGGTACAGATGAACTCACTCCACAGTGCATCATGCAAAAAGCTCCATAGTAACCCAGGAGGGATTCTTGAAAAGCACATATGTCACTCTCAGAAAATGTATTAGCTGAGGACACGAGATGAACATTAGAACTGAAAGCATGTGCACCTACCATAATATTATAATATCATTTGTTATAAAATGTGTCGCTTGTCTGGTGGTAAACCAGGCAGATACTGTGTTAGGCTCTTAGCTTGAAAAGTCAATGCAACTGGTCTAAGGATTCAGAAGACTCCACAGACTAAATCTTGGTCAGACATTTTGGCTTTACGTTCATTTGGATTACGTAATGCTGAAGCCCAAACTCCAGATCTTCTTGTGAATATATTGTCAACATTATTTATATATACATACAGAAAATGCACCTAACAGATGCTCGCCATTTTATGTCAGGAAATATAAGGTAATCAGGAAAGATAGAGCCGGCTACCACAGAGGAGAAGATAGCACATGTCATTGTTGCTATTCATACATCCAAGTCAGATGGTGATTAGTCCATCACAATCAGATACTGAAGATCAAACTGTATACTTGGAACAAGAAGTCAAACAGGGATTTCAGCAAAGGATATAGGCCTCCTGCTGAAGCTTCTCAGAAAGGTCTTCAAAAAGATATTAGCATGGATCTAGAGCCACTTATTCCAGAAATCAGCAAGAGTGAAATGACAGGCAGTAAGCCACCCGAAAGATGCACAGAAAGGAGGTGACACAAGGCTTAGTAATCTCACCCACCCAGTTTTTCATCTTCATTGATGATGTTACTCACATGCTCACAGACCATATATTTAGATCTCTAGAGTCCTTCATGCTGACCTACAGCCCACTGACACTTTGGGCCACGTGTACACAGCTCACATTCAAAGAATGAGGGTAAGGGAAGAAATCTTCATTTAACTTCCCAGATAGGAAACACCTTACCAGATCCTTACCAACTGGACTAGCTTGACCAGTTTTAATCAGATCAAATCAGATTTTATTGTCTGTCGAGGAGACCCAAGAGAAATTTTTCTTCGCTCACAAGGGCAGGCATACATACTCACACAGACATTTAACACACACATAGGAATAAAGATACAAGTAGTTTGGATCTCCGTTGAATGGTCAATGAAATTTCAATATTTTATATTTCGTTGTATATATTTTAAAAAAATGGGTTGGCCTTGCAGATTGCAACGAAATGTGTCTGAACTGCATTTTCGTCATCCTCCTAGTACTTTGTCAGCTGATACTACTATCAGTTCATAACCTGCAAGCAAACAACATTACAAATTATCATCTATGTCATCAGTAGGTATGTGACAGAAATCCCTGCATTTCATTAATTATTGAGATAGAGCGCAGAGAGTTCGTCTTGTTTGTTCGGAAGGGAGCGTACAGTCAACAAGGTGATGGCTGATAATGGATGTCAGCACCCTCTTCTCTTCAGACTGTGTTTGATTCCCCTGAGTCCTTGTGCCTTTATTTAGGATGGTGATGGCTGCTGGTACAAAGGACCTCTGGTAGGCAGCTTTCCGTACACGTGGCACTTTATAGCGCCTGCCTGAGGGCAACAGCTGGAAGTTGGGATGGAGAGGGTGTGTTAGGTCAGCAATGATGTTATGTGCCATCCTTCTGACTGCATGAAGGTACAAGTCAGAAAGTGGCAACTGTGATTTACCAATAATTTTATTTGCCTGGTGGATGACTCTGGCCAGCCTTGACTTGTCTTTGACGAGGAGGTGACCATACCAGGCAGCGATGTTAAATGAGAGGATGCTCTCAACAAGAGACCTGTACACAGTCTCAATCACCCTAGAGCTGACGTGGAAGCTGTGGAGTCTCCTCAGAAGGTACAGCCGTTGCTGGGCTTTTTTGTACACTTGGTTCACGTGATCACTAAATGAGAGCCTCCAGTCGATCACTGTACCAAGGTACCTAAACACAGCAGCCCTCTGCACCTGTTGTCCCTTGATTTGGATTGGTGGGGAGAGAGGAGTTGTACCATCTCTTCCTTCGTATGCTCTTCCAAAGGCCATCTCCACCGTTTTTTTTCAACGTTCAGCTCCAGAAAGCTGCGGTCAAACCATTCCTCCAGTTTCCCCACGCAGGCCAGGTACTGTGACAGGGACTGCTCGTCTTTCAGGTAGCCCACAAGGGCCATGTCATCTGCATATTTCACAAGTTTGAGAATAGCACTGTTAATAGTAATCTCATTGGTATATAGAGAGAACAGGATGGGAGAAAGTACACATCCCTTAGGGGTACCTGTGTTGAGGATCTGCTCATCTGACAGAATCATTCCATCCACTGACAGATTTACTCCTTCAGACGAGCTGCTGGACCCTACAGTACCTGTAGGTGGAACTCTGAGACCCACCCTCTGTGGTCGATCCTTCAGGAATGATCTGATCCATAGAACTAGGCCGGTGTTTACATCCAGGTCTAGTAGGCGCTTTTCTAGAAGGTGTGGCTGGACTGTGTTGAAGGCGCTGGAAAAATCCATGAACAGGACCCGAACATAGGTGCCAGAAGTGTCCAAGTGTTGTAGGATAGCATTGGAAAGCGCGAGAGTTGCATCAGACACACCCCTACATGGCTTGTAGGCAAACTGCAAAGGATCCAGGCGATCAACCATGGTGGGGATTAACAATCTTCCCACAACCTCTCCAAACACTTGGCCACAACAGACGTGAGAGCCACAGGTCGAAAGTCTTTCAAGTCTGTAGCATGAGGCTTCTTTGGCAATGGTATGGTTGTTGATGTTCGCCACACGTTGGGGACATTATGAGAGTCAAGGGAGAGCTGGAAAAGTCTGGTAAAAACACCACTCAGTTGACTAGCACACTCTTTGAGTACCTTGCCTCTCACGTGGTCAGGTCCAGGGGCTTTACGTGGGTTCACATGAGAGAGAATTCTGACATCTCCCTCACAGATTGTGACAGTGGCTGCTGACTGTGAAGAACATATATTTTCTGCTTCATTGCTGAAGTCTCTCACATCAAACTGCGCGTAGAAAGTGTTGAGCTCATTAACAAATGTCACTGGGTCATCACACTTTACTCTTTGTGTCTGTTGTGCTCTACCCATCATGGTGTCCAGGCCCCTCCATGCTTCCCTTGCGTTACCCTCACTTCGTTGCTTTTCTACCTTCTTTCTGTATTCCACTCTAGATGTTTTTGCCTTTGCCCTCAACTCCTTCTCCTTTTCTTTCACTTTCTGTTTGTCTCCCTGCATAAAAGCTATCTTCTTTTCATTGAGACAGTGTTTCAGTTCTTTGCCCAGCCATGGTTTGTTATTCGGATAGCTGCAGATTTGCTTGGTAAGGATGACAGACTCTTCACAGAAGATGATGTAAGAGGTGATTGTGTCTGCCAGACAGTCCAGGTTGGCTCCACAGGTACTGAAGAACAAATCCCAGTCAGTGGCCTCGAGGCAGTCTCTGAGCAGCTCAGTTGCTTCATTTGTCTAGGTCCTAATACATTGTGCTGTCGGCTTTTCACGTTTAAGGAGCTATCTATATGTGGGTAGCAGATGAACAATGTTGTGGTCCGATCTGCCCAGCGGCGGCCGGCACTTTGAAACATAAGCGGCCGGCACATTACCGAAACTCCTGTCTAGCGTTCTGTCGAGGCGGGTGGGACACGTGACGTATTGATGGAGACAGGGGAGCAGCTTACTGACATCACAGCGGTTGAAGTCACCGAGCAAGGCTGATCAACTGATCTTGTTGTCGCTCGATTGTATGTGTCTGCAATGTGCTCAGCTGCGAGGTTGAAGTCTGGGCCGGGCACACAGATTAGGACCACAGTGATTTGGCCAAATTTACGAGGTAAATAATGCGGCCTGAAGTACACTGTCAGTATCTCATAATGGGAGAAGCCAGTGCTCTCTGAGAGGCATCCATTGACCCTAACTTCACCGAGGCCTTGGCCCCAAATCTAGTGACCCTGACCGACAGCAGAACAACTTTTTTAAAAGAACATTCAAGGCAGAAGCAGTACCATTCCGCTGGTATAGAACACTAGAAGGGACCTTACCAACATCAGCTTCATAGCAACTCTATGAAGTGTTGTGTACATGGGAACAAGATGACACACAGGTTGTCCAGAGAGGGCAGAATTCTTAAACAAGACTTCTGGAGCACTTACTCAAGCTTGGGATGTCCCGCACTAGGTAGTGCCCATCTGGTGTGGGAACTAAAGCCCCAGAGCACATCCTATAGACACATCCCAGTTTTGATGACTTACTGTTTGCTACCTGACAGGATGCAGAAGGGATAAGGAAGAGACTTGCTGAGGATGACCACAGCCTTCCTCATTCTCTCTTTTCTTCTTCTTTCATGTCACATAAAATTTAATGCCATATATATATGCACACATATACTTAATGTAACCACTAATTTATATATCATACAATGACATGGACACAGAAGTCTTGAATTCAAATCGATCCATATTTCTACAGAACCACAAATAGCGGGAAGATGGATCACAGAGGGCTTAAAATATTAACACGCAAAGCAAAATGCGAGCATTTTTGACATATTTTATATATATGATTGAGAATAGTTATCATTTAAGTGATGGGGGAATAAATTTGTAAGATATACTTGATACTTACTTTATAAGTGCATGCTCGTGCGACTTGTTGTGCAAGCACCTCGTCTACTTTGTTGGTAGAATAAAGCACTCTATAAATAAACGTGTATTTTCCCATGTGACAGCATACTTTCTGTAGCTGACCCATGCTTTTTACATTCAGCGTTCACTTGCTATTAAACCGTTTTTGTTTTGTTTTTAAGCAAGGCCTCTGCAGCCCCCAAGCATCAACTGCTCAATGTCTATGTTTCCATTTGTGATGGAGAATGGGGACTTGTTCTGTACCTGTACAACCTCAGACCTTGGATTACCCAGGGGACGACTAATTGGATATTACGGTGGTCAGAGACTTAATGCAAGTAATTTTGGAAGTGGATACTTGTCTTTTGAAAAGAGGAACTTGACCAGAACTGATGATGGAACTTCTGTCAAATGTGTAGTGGACTGGGCCACACAAGACACTGATGATTTGAACACCAGTTTTACACTTCGTATTGCATGTAAGATAGTACATATCTTACATTTTCTATTAAGATTCTCTATTAAGCCGCCTAGCAACATTTTTAATGGCAGGCAAAAAGTAATGTCGAACCGTGTTAAACAGTGCTTACTGGCAGCCTGGAAACAGTAACGATATAAAAAATATTGTAGCCATAGCGATTGTTGTTAGATTGCCATGTGTCACATAATAGTGCAAATTGCAGTGATGTAAACTCTGCATGTGTGTGTGTGTAAAAGACATGTTTGTTAGTCTTTGCTGCAGTATGAGTGAGATGCTATTTAAACGAGTTGTCTGGCGTAAAGCGCATTGTGCAATGTAAAGATATCTCACCCAAGAATGGCTTGCAAGCTCATCGTTCACCACAAATGTGGAAGACTTATCTAATTCAAAGCCAGTTCAAGATATGGATTGTTTTGTCATTCAAATTTTCATTACCGACAAAATAATTTGGTTGATTACTTTTAGTGGGTTTTCACTGACAATTTTTGTTGCTAGATGGCCCAGATGCAGTCATCATTACTGGACCAGATGTGTTTGATATCAACCCATCACAGGTTCAAAGTATCAGTTTGATATGTAAGGAATCAGTGGTCAGCCCTTATGTGAACTACACCTGGGCTGGCTGCCCCAGTGGTAACCCAATGTCTCCTATTTGCACTGCTCGTCCTTCCCTAAACAACACCAGCTATTTTGTACAATGTACTGTTAGCAACCCATTAACACAAGTAGCAAGGACAGTAAACCACACCGTCGAACTGAACTGTAAGTTGGTTAATAGTTAATTATAATCATTTTCGTTTGATATTAAAAGTATTAGACATAAATGTTTTCTAACTTACAATAACTGCTGCTCCTGCTTTTCTTTTTCGTGCTTACCAGTTGGCATGACTATATGAAGATCACCCTCTAGCTACCTCAAATACAGCTGCCAAACTTGTGCAACACGGTAGGACCCATAATTCAGCTCAGCCCCATCCCATCCCCACCCTGTCACGCCAGTGAGCACTCTATTCCAGTTTCGCGCCGGGCAATAGTGCAGTTGACGTGTCAGCTACCTAGTTTTGTTTGTACATGTATATGCTATGCGAGTCCTGTGAAGTGCGGCGAAGTTTCCCGCTGTCTAATATGTTCGCAGTGACGACTGCCTGGCTTCCTCGTCTTTTCTTTGTGAAGTTTGCCTCTAACGAAGAAGAGGTTGCGTGCAAATGGTCAGAGACAACCGCGGCAGGAAGATTTACTCTTCGGCCAATTAAATGATCTTATGTTAAGAGCGGTATTAGGTAAGGCTAGATAGCTAAAGTGCTACCCTGATGGAAACGGTTAGACGACACCGTTACTTTCTTCTTAGAGAGAGGTGGGGGGACCGGGTGGGATGGCCATGCAAGAATGTGTTTCTTGTGCCCCATCCGCCAAGGACTATTAGTGCCCATTGGTATATAATGTGTAGATAAAAAGTAATGAGGAAGGGGTTTGTATTGAGCTGTGCTAAGCAATATGTCGCAAAGTTTATATTACATACTATTACTGCCATGAAGGATGTTCTGTTCGGGGCCGTGCAGTCGACGGTTGTTTTTTTACTCCTCCTCCCTCCCACATGACAATGTGAGACGCAGGGCTTTCGTGGCCACGCTAGCAGCAAGGGGGTGGGGGAGGTGACTTATCTGAAAGTATTCTTCCATCGCAGTTTCTGTACCTCTGTGTGTGCAAGCGTGTTATGTAGCTGCTTTTGTTGTCTTCCTTTAAGGCAGGGGTGGGCAATTAATTTTCCCAAGTGGCTGCATGAGAAATTTGGATGGTTTTAGAGGGCCGGACTTATATAGTTAACTCAGTTTTACCCAATACTGTCTATATAGTATATATACTGGCGAGCGGGCCAGCGGGCGGGCCGGTCAGAGACAGAAGGCGGGCCGCCCCTTGCCCAGGTCTGCTTTAAGGTGTATGTGAAGCGCTTGTTCAGGTGTCTTGCCGGTGGAGCGATAAAAGACTTTCCGTCGATTAGTGAACGATAGCCCACGCTTTAGGTTAAACACTAGCGGATAAGTCACTAAGTCTTCTTTTTTTTTTTACCGCCATCTTGCCGCAGGCTCCGGAGTTTAATTACACGTCCTTGTTCAAAAGCTGGCAGCTCTGCCGCTTCGTGTTTTCAGACGTTCGCTATAGTTTGCCGGTGTGTATGATCTCTAGCTACACCATGTCCGTACAGGGCAGTTTTACTTTTGTCTTAGATCCCTTGATTCAAAACATCTTTGCTAAATAAATGGCATTTACTGCAACAGTAACCCTAAGCGTCTGATTATATTATGAACCGGGATGCGCACTCGTTTTTTTTTCGCTTCACTGTGAACGTTGTTCAGCGCCATCACTTACCAACAGACGAGTTGTGGACGGCGTCTATCTCAGGTTGTCGGTCGTTTCAGTGCTTACTGAAGCATAGGCTTTCTGTCTTACTGGATAATTAAACAGAACTATCCATACTAGTGAGCATGATAATCAGAGCCAAGTTACAGACATTTATGTTATGTACCAAAGACGCCCATGTTCTGTCTGTGGTTCTAGACGAGGGAAGAGGCCAGACCATGGACGGCGTTCCCGATGACGTCCAGTGGTGGGAGGTTTTACAGCCTGGATCATACGTCCCTTGTCAGCTAATAGCGAGGAGAGGGATACTCCTACCCGAACGCTGTTTTCCAGGGAGCACTCCCGGCCCGTAATTTTTTTGGATCGCACTTCCCCCATTCCGGGCCACTGCCTGGGCGACGGCTTCGCGCTTCCCAGGCCACGAGTGGGGAGACTTTGCGCCCTACCCGTGCCTGCACGGTACTATTTAACCGGAGAAGGCAATATCCCTGCAGATATAGCTGCACACTATGGATAGGCGAGAAAGAGAGGTTTTCTCGCAATAGTAGTGCGGCGCTCCTACCTAGCGTCCTCTCCGAGCCTGCCTATACAGTCCGGTTGTCAGATAAGTTATCCGGCAACCAGGGACGGGGGGAGAAGTCCGATTTTAATCTAGACGTCCTCACGTCCGATTCACATCCTTCACACCCCGACCTTACTCCCACGATACTCGTTAGGGTGAGACTGAGGTAACACTTGGCTTAGGGAAGATTGTTTTGACCTGTTCCTTTGGTCTATGTGATGATTAGAGATGGACTACGCCTGTCATTCAAGAACAGACCTCTCTGCACGCGATCACCAGTTTGTCCTCCATTGGCAGGAGACATGGAGAGAGGTATGTCTTTGCGATGCGAGCTCTCAATATTGCTAATAGAAAGTTATTATTATATACATGAAATGAGAGTGGCGGTCGCGAAGAGCGATTATGCAGCCAGCATAGACAGCCGACTCTTCTTTACGTCCCGATGCACCCGTTAGAGGGCCGCTTTTATGCTTTGCCTTCGAAGGCAGCGTTTTTTTCTGCTGTGATGCCTTTTGGGTATTTCCTGGCATTATGGTTGTTTACCCAGATCAGGGAGCAGTTCTCCGCCTGTTCCGGACGAGGGTTCAGAAAGAAGTGTCAACCGTTTGGACGATTGCTTCTACAGAGCCACAGCCAACGTGTGAAACCAGACCTGGTTACCTCTTGATCATACTAACAGAGTTGGGATAGCTGATTCTACCAGTATATTCAGAGTTTGTACATAAACTATGGTATTTTGTCAAGTCATCGTTTACCTTGTTTCTGATCTAGAGACCATGGTTCAGCCATTTTTTCCATCGCTGGCAAGGGAATCGGTCGACATAGACGTCTTAAAATGGAAAGTAGATTTATCTAGTACTTTATCCATCTTTGCAATGTTGTAAATGTTTCAACCCTCTGATAAACTTGCATAAGACCATAAGCTTTTCCATCTGGCATGACCATCACCATTTTCGCATTAGAATCCTAGCCAAGGATAATGGCCCCACTGCCTTGAGGGAAATTTTGCGAAAAATAAAGGCTAAGGGAGTAAGGACCTCAGAAAATCTTGATGCTAACACGGCATCAGCGGGGGAAACTTTCCTCGAGGAAAGTACCGGCCAGGACCCAGCGCCTACGTGTTCATGACCTGGCTGACTACTGGCTGTGCTTTACTTAGAGAAGAGTTGGGTGCTATCTAGGCTTGGAACGACAGCCGTTGGTTAGCCACGGTGTTTCCCTTAGGGATCTCACGCCAAAATTTTATTTAAGCGTGGAATTTTTATCTGCTTCCTGGCTTCTGGTTACAACAGAGCCAGTGGTGTGAGAAAAAACAGTCTCAGCACTTAAACTAAAAGTGCTGGGAACTGCTGGCGATGTGGAGAGCACGACTTCACAATGTGCTTTGCAGGGAAAAGCAGTAATGGTTTCAGCCGATAGCTCAAAGGCGGTGACCTAATTATGTCGACAGTGGGGTACTCTGTTTCCTGAGTTGTCCCACCTAGTGTGGAAGTTATTGTGGTGGGGCCACGATTTATTAATTTCGTGGCTAGCTCAGTAGTACTGGAAGACTTAATGTCCTTTCCAAAGGCCTTGAGCAGGAAGGGACATTATCCTTCACCAGACAATTTGCCAACACCCGTGTTGTGTTGTTTCATTCCATGAGAGACCTTTAGGTGATTTGTTGGAACAGGCTTCCGACGTTTGAGTCACCAATTCCCGACCTGTTGGCTTGGGCAGTTGATGCCTTGTCACTGAGTTGGAAGGTACCCAAGCCATAGACCTTTACGCTCAAAATCCTTCTGCCGGAGTTAAACTAAGATCTAAGGAGCCCAAGTCAGGATTATCCTAGTGGACCCACTCAACTGGAGTTCGTTTTTGGGGCTCAGAGTAAGCAGCCTTGTTGATGGGAGTTACCTAGTTACTTCGGAAACAACAGCCCATACGGGCTGTGAAATAGCTGCGCAGTCAGATAGTTCATTCAGGTGCAGAGAATATTGGAGGTGCCATCTGAAGTCGAAAATACTATAGGGATGCGATGGAACCCATTGTCTATTTATATGTGTGTTCATGTGGAAAACGTTGAAGGTTTTTAGTAGAATGATGTGTTTAATAAGAGAAATTACACGGGACTATTTTTTTGCTTTCACGAAGTCTCGTTCTCCGTCACGTGACCATATGACGTGTGGTTTCCATAGTGAGAACCATGCCTCGAGAACGTGCTGCACCCGACTGCCACGAAAAGATGGAAAAAGATTCAAAATTTTCTTTTCATCAGTTTCCGAAAGACAGAGCCTTACAAGCCTTACACACAAAGTGCGTCATACGAATAAAATGACGTCAAATCTTCGCAATGATACAGATACAGACACTTCCTGTCAGAGACTGACGTCACAATAAGACTCTGACATCACAAGAAGACTCTTACGTCACAATAAGACTCTGACATCACAAGAAGACTCTGACATCACAAGAAGACTCCTCTGCTTGACCATCTCGGGAAGCTATCGTGGTTACTCGGCGGAAGGACACAAAGGTCGATTTCACTGGATTTTTTCAATTTTTTTATAAACATTGGCAATCAAAATAGTGCTAATAAGTGGTAATTAAGTGAGAAACGAATCTTTTATTTCTCCTGTATTGCTCTCGTGCTCTGTAATTGTAACTAAATATACTTTTGAAACGTTTGACCGTCGTCAAAGCCTTATCACAAGCCTTGAGTATCCCTTTAAAGGCTATTAAGCCATGCAATGGAAGTGGGGGCTAATAGGAATATTACTGCCTTGCTGGCGAATTTCGCTAGCATTCAACTAGTAGGTTGCTTTTTCTTTTCTTTTTGGGATTGGAGAGTGGGTACTTACCCTTTGAACTCGGCGGTTTTTGAGCTGTTATCCCTGGCTCCTTTAAGCTTCTGGCCCGAAAGACGTGTTGTTAACCGCTGTAGCTTAGGTGGCTGCTAGAGCTAAGACTCGTGCGATTTTTGGGTTTGGCTTGTCGGCAGCTTAAGGGGGATGGTTCCATATCCCTTCGCAGCAATCCTGGTTTTCTGGCTAAGAATACTCTTCCAGCACAGGGTCCTAAGAGGTCATGCTGCTCCTACTTGCAAGGACATACCTGAAGGATCTGGTTAAGCTTCAGGATCGAGTTAGAGCGCTCTAGATTTACCACAAGAGGCTGGCCTCGCTCAGACAGGGAGGCTAGTTTCGGTTCTTACCAATGTCAAATGGAAAGACAGACATTTCAGCACAACCTATTGCAGCCTGGATCTAGCAGTCATTCAGGCGGCTTATGTAGCGTTCTCTGAAAACGGCTTTTCTTGTTTGGGTCTGAGCATTGAATCTTGAGCTGTTGCCACAAGTACAGCCTTGGGGAAATGCATCTCTGAAAAAGTACAGGCGGTCCTCGGGTTACGTCAGCCTCGAGCTACGATGTTTCTTGGTTACGACACATCTCCCATTTACTGTATAAAGCATCGTTTCCACTTACGGTCTTTTGCATCTTAAACGTCGTAACGGAAACTGAGTGTTTGGTGTGCGCGGCGGAAGAATACACGGTATTTTATTTGTGTGGTTTTTTTTATTATATAATTACTCTGTTAGGATAGGATAAGTGCTTACAGTATGTTATTTACGTACAATATGTACGTATGTTCCGAAAATCGGTTTACGACGCGACGTAGGAACGGAACAACGTCATAAGTCGAGAACCGCCTGTATTTCGGCTATAAGCTGGAGTTCTTGCGCGACGTTTGCTAGTTTCTAGCTAAGGGTTCTTGCCGTCTATTCTGACTTCTTGGTTGCAGTCAGCTGGGTATTGGCAGCGCAGCAGGAAGCATACAGCAGCTTCACACAGCTCAGTCTACACCCCGACTGGATTTGGGATGTCCTTTTTCTTGTTTGTTGTTCACCTAGGGCACTGTTGGGCAAGCTACTTTTAATTTGTAGTCGGCTAGACTCCAGCTACTTTTTTTCAAAATGTAGCCGGCTACACTACACTTACAATTTTCCAAAAAGTAACCAGCTACTTTGGGCTACTTTTAAAATGTAGTCAGCTTCTTTTGGCTACTTTTAAAAGCGTGATGTTATAAAAAGTTAGCTGTAGCCAGGTGGCTGTAGCAACATACACAAACATCAAACGTACACACAAAACACTATTACTTGCTGACACTAGAACTGGTTTTTATATACATTGACCTTTATTCTGATCTGAAACCACCAAAAACTCCATATTAACAACAAAATGCAAAGGTATAAAACAACCTTTTGACTTAGTGCTGATAATTTGTGAATACTGTTAAAACAAATCTACATGCTTTCAGTCCTTCATGGAATTGAACTTGACCAGAACTTTGGCCTCGAAGTTGCTGTCTGTCACACTAGTGCGCAGCTTTGTCATGATAAGTCCTGCCAGACTGAACAATCTCTCAACCGCAGCACTGCTTGGCAAGACCGTGTTGGTGCGCAAATAGATGTGTTTGATTGTGGGGTATTTGTCCAGTTCATTGACATTCTGCGACAATCCAGACATCAGGAAGGTAGTTGCCTCAGGGGTGCCGGTAACTTCGTCATAAATGCGAGAAACGTGGGTGTCTGGCTGTCAAAGCACCGAGCAGTGAGAGCAGTGTCTGTCGTCGTCTTGCTGACACGCTGTTGATGAATGGTCGTGAAAGTAGCCAAAATGTAGCGAAGCTACTTTTTGACGGCTACTTTCTAAAATGTAGCTGCGGCTACAAACTACTTTTTTAAAAATTAGTAGCCGGCTACAAATTTTGTAGTTTGTAATGTAGCCGCCGGCTACAGTAGCTGTAGCTAGACTACAGCTACTTCCCATCCCTGACCTAAGGTGACAGTAGGTGTTCTTACAGGATGGATTGGCACTCCCTCCACCTGTTAGCCATATAGTCATGTCATCTGGTACAGTACAAAGAAGAAATATTTCCGAAATGGGTTCCAGACACAGTCTAAGCGAAAAACTGGATTAGAGTGATCACAGGCATGACAGGTGGAGATGGGAGGGGGCTGAGCTGAATTGGGGTCCTACCGATCTGCAGGACCGTTTTCGATGGGTTTTTCAGATGGATTTGAGGTAGTTCGAGGGTGATTTCTATATAGTCAGGTGAAAGTCACTTAAAAAAATTTTACTACCTAAAATGGTACTTTTACATTTCTTTTTACTTACTATTTTATCATTTATGTTTTAAAGAATAAGCGGCTGGCTTTAACAATGCAAGCTTATAGCCGTGTTTATCCTCTCTCTCTATATATATAATTATATATACGTGTGTGTATGTGTGTGAAAAGAATTATGTGAATAAATATGTGGTAGCTTATTTGATCATTCCATTATGAATTATCACTTAAAGCATACTTCACCCTTTATCATTAGTTTTCTTGTTTATCTCATAGAGTAGGTGAAACAAACTGTAACAGATAAATTTATCTCTGTGCTTTTCCTCTTTTTTTGTTACAAAAGTTTATTTTTGCAGATCCACCAGGCAACGCACCAGTGATCAGTACAGAGCCATCTCTCAATCCCAGTCAACCAGTATATAAGGGAGACAACTTCACTCTAACCTGCACAGTCCATGGCGGTAAACCAGTAAACGCAACTCGTGTCACCTTCGCTTGTCCACATATGATAGACATGGGCGACATCATAGGAACAACTGAAGTCAACAGTAGTTTGACGTTTTTCTCTGTCTCATCTGACAACCAGGGGAACTGTAGCTGTAGTGCCATGTGGAAAAACACAACTTGGTACACACAGACAGCTGAGTGGACCCTCATTGTTTATAGTGAGTATTGTAAAAGCGTTTGTAGTATGTGTGGGGTTAGGGTTAACATTTGTGCATAAATACTTATGTCTAATATATAAACACACATTGTTTAGTTTTACAGATTTTAGTATTTATATACAGTGCTGGTTAATTTGCAATAAATGGTTAAAAATAGTGGTTTGTATATAAAATCACAACATATTGGTTTTCCATTGCTTTTACCAAAAGCCATTTGTACAAACCCCATAAAATTACATCGGCCTTAAATATAGTCTGATGATGATAACTGTATGTATGTATATATAAGATTTTAATATCAGATTGACTCTAAGTAGAATGAAATGTGCGAGGTTTATCATGGCATGTGAAAGACTAAATGCAACCCTGTCTTTCATTTCCCATGACAAATCAGGCATCCAATGCTGATAAGGGGGCAGGGGGAGTTTCCCCATCTCTAAGGTCTTGAAGGCTCAAACTACTAACCATCTGCTCAGTAGTCAAGCACATGAACAACATATGACAGAGCCTCCCTAATGTCACCATGTGGTACGAAAATTATCCATCTTAACCATGTTTCAGCCGCACAAGTTTCAAATTATTGCCACAAAAGACTAAACTTACATACAAAAATTTGTAATGTTTCATGATCCGTTCTTTAACTGCATTATCCCACTCAGTTTTTTGCTGTTTCCAATTTATCAACTTTCAAAATGTTTTGATTTTCATCTCAGCTTTTCAGAACTGACAGAACCTAAGATGTAAGTAAGGGTTGAATTCAGTGTTTAATGCACCAGAGTCTCGCCTGTTGGATACAGGCCTTTCTCTTGAATTTTCATCATTTTGAAAAAAGTCATTAAAATATCATGTAAGGTACAATTGTAGGTTTTGTTTTTCTATTTAGATAAAATATTAGTAGAATATCAAAATTTCTTACCTGATTTTGCTTCAAGTTCCTTTTTCTCAATGACAGATATCCAGGAAAGTAAGTAAAGTGGATGAAAAAAAAGTTGTCATAAAGTAAGCTACCACACCAAACTTGGTTCTATGATTAAAAATGTTTACAAAACTCCAGTTTAGATGTTGAAACACATAAGAGATAATCCAGAAGGAATCTAAACACAGAGATAAGTGTCTCATGTGCTCCATAATAATAATAAAATCTAGTTTTAAAAAGCTCCATGTGCTATATCACCTGAAACCAGGGTAGCAATAGTGCTTGATTCACTATGAAATATATACATATTGAAGTACATCCCTTTAGCAACAGTTTTTTGTGTGAAAAAGACAATAAAAGAAGGTTTTCTGATCTGATTCCCCACTTCTTGGGAGTGCAGAAACACAGTTGGGTTAAGGTTCGTGTGCACAAATGTAAATATTTGTAATGATATTGAAGAATGAACTAAAGTATTCAATGGTCATGAATCTGCAGCTATAAGCATTAAACAATCACTACATAAGCATCTTAAAGCAGTGCTTATGTTTCACAAAGGTGTGACTATGGTAAGATAACCTGGATGTGTATACAATGAACAACTTGAAAGACATTTTCCATTACAAGAATAACAATCCTTTCTTCTTGAAAACTAAGTAAATGCTTTACAAGTATTGATGTCTGCTAAATATTTTAAGGATATTTCAATCTCATAGAATAAAATTCTTTGTGTCTTCTTGTGTTCAGCTCCCCCATCTGTTCCAAAAATCTTCCCACTCAGCGATTCAACAGGAAAACCTGCATATCCTTTCATGGTGGGGACCTCTGGTACACTGAGTTGTCAGAGCAATCAGTCAGGTCAACCAGAAGCTACCTTCACCTGGCCTGCTTCAGATACTGGTCATGCTTCAGGGAGTAACCTGACTTTCCATATACTGTCTAGAGAAAATAATGGGAGAACAGTGAAGTGCAGCGCCAGCAATAATTACACAGAGAACAGACAGCCAGTTGATAATGCTACTTTTGTACTACAAGTCTACTGTGAGTATCTTGTCACTTGAAATAGGGTAGCACCTATATATGTATTATGTTCTGGATGTCGCGTGATCGCGACGAAACCAGTCGAACTTCAACTGAGCGCAGACCATACACAGAGATCACAAAGACAAAATTCACGTAACAAATCACAACTAATTTATTAGCTACAAAAATAATACTGATAGGAATCAAAAATCAAATATTCCAAACTCTCACATGAACAAACATAGATCAGCGCGAGCAATCCAACAAACAAAAACAAAAAATAGATAAATTAAAATAAGACAAATCAGCTGCCCTGTGCACAGGCTAATCTCAGTCACCGTATATACAATACATCACCCGCATGCACTGCAGGGTGACAGTTTAGAAGTCCGTTGAAGGTGTCCACAGACGGCAGCCCGCCCTCTGGCCTTGCTTGCCGCTCTAACGACGTACCCCCACCCCTCTGTCTTCTCGTCCAGATGCGATGATGTGGGCCGGCCACTGGCCACGTGAGCTCCTGCTCGAAGATTCCTGCTCTAGGTGTTCAGTCCAAGGCCTTTCCACACACTGGTGCAGCAGGGTCGCGAGTTCACGCGCCGACGAGATGATGAGGGTGCAGGGTGGACGCTCGACACGATGACGGACAGCAATGCGAACAAAGGATGCGAAGACACGGTGACACGAAGGAAGAGCGAAAAACAACAACAGGTGGAAGAGTGAAGAAGAACGAAAAATAAGCCTGTAGATAAAACAATTCTTACGATCAACAGGCGTGTCCTGAAACTGCTCAATTTCTAAAACAATATTTTCACACCGATACATATATCTGACCATCGGACTATGGCTTTGAACATAAACAGATTCTCTCACTTGCACTTTCACCGCCACCCAAAGGCCCTTACAGACTAGAATAGTGTTGAACCCGACAGAATGGATCTCTACTCACCCAAAACGGCTTGTGGCAGATCGGTCGACACAAATGAAAAACTCTGACTGTCATGGCCACGGTCCAGCACCGTCTGTTACTTGATGACGACTACCCATGACGTCAAAGAAAGAAAAAGAAAATTGACGAGTCAAGGAAGCTGTGCGCGCGCGCGCAAGACGTAAGACGAAGAGGGGGCAAAAGCGTGAAGAAAACACCTAACGATGGGCCAGCTCAGGATGGGAGGCATGCAAGGATGACAGCACGATCGCTGACACGCGACACTGGATATGATGCATTAGTGTGTATACTTCTGCGACTTTCGGATTTTTCGTTGACTGCCGGTCTTTTCTGCCTAACGGTTTCTTCTGAAGATCTTAAACATCACACATAGTCCTTTGTTTTAAATTTTTTTAATGGAGTTTTACAATGCTTTTTGATTTCATCGCTACCAGCAGTCTTCTGGCGATTTCAGCTCCGTTTGTTGATCTATTCTTGGTTCCTACTGACGACACAATGGCTTTCCCAGCTGTAGATCTGGTCAGGGCCGTTAAGTGCCAGCTCGGGCCCCGGAGCAGACAACTTGCTAAAACAAGAAACTGATAAAGTTCATAGATTCAAGATTGACGAGAGGCTGAAGACGACCAAAATTTATGTCAGACAAATCAGTAAACAAAGCATTATGCTTGTTCCTAATCTCAGCTGATTGTCCACCAGCAAGTCAGCCTTACAACATCACCTTGTGACACCTCCCCACCATTGACAGAAAACAGAGTGAAGGTCACTTTCAACATCAATGAGTCATCGCCACCAGAGGTGGTCATCGTGCAGTTTAACAGTGTGGCCTGTGTCTATCAGCTATATACAGGAACAGACAAAGGTCACAAAGATACAACCACAGTGCATCGAGCTCAGAACTCGCCAACAGGACTGCAGGTGGCTGTTAAACCGACTGATCTGGAAAACATAGATCACGAGTTCTCTTATTTACAGAAAGAAGTTATAATTATTAGCGAAGCAGCTACAACATAAGACTGTTCTCCCACAGTACTGTAGTTTTTTCCATCTCCATGAACTGTGGACAGTTATGCCTGTTGTGGGCATCGTTCTTGCCGTCACCTGATATATGCCTGTTTCACAGCGATCTGCAGGGGCTATTGGTCACATGTATCGTGTGTATAGAGCTAGAGGTCACATATATCTGCATGACCTGGAATATGTGCGTAGCAGAGGCGTCATACATAGGATTCTGAAGGCTAGGGGACAGGTGTGTCTCACTGGCCTCCGTAACTCTCTCTTGCCTACTCAGCCAGCTATGCTAACATGTATGTGTATGCAATACGCTTAAGCTAGAACACTGACTAATAAGATCTATCACTTAGTTTGAAGCCCCTAGCATACTTCCCCAATAACAACGAATTTTGAAAAAATGACTATGATTGCTTTTAAAATTATTTAGTTTTTGCTCCCTCTTAGCCTGGAAACTCAACTGTTGGTGTAAATGTGTATGTAAGTGAATAATGGTCTTTATTTTTGAAGTGCATTGGTTATAAAGTGCTTTCTGTGTTTGCAAAGGAACAGAATCAATGCTGTGAACTGTTTTGGGGAAATAAATATTATTTTTTTTAAATTATAAAATTCTGCAGACATGATACTCAGTTTTCACTTGCAGTCTTCTAATTGTGGGAGAAGTAGGTAAGGAAAGATGTTTTGAGCACTTTACTCTTGACTGCTGTGATACTATTACTGGAATTGTGAACGAGTGGTTCTTTAGATGCAGTTGTGATTGCCATGCGATCCATAAAATTCATTCTGATGAATAAACTTATAAGCATCAAATCAAATAAAAATCAAATTAAATCAGACTTTATCGTCTGTCGAGGAGACCCAAGACAGAAATTTTTCTTTTGCTAACAAGTGCAGGCATACATACTCATACAGACATTTAACACACACAGTTAGGAGTAAAGATACATTATCATGTATAATATAATATACAATAATATATATATAAAATGTAATATGTATGTATAAGCATTCCTAATAGGGTTGTAAAGTAGTAGTTTTGTATTTATAAATCAATAATAATATCATGAAAGTCACTTGAAATATCCAGCTAATTTTTAAGAGGCTAATGAATCAGCCATTATGTCCCCCAAGGACTTTTCACAGTTAAGGAACAGAGAATTAGAGAGAAATAAGACATTAGCTGAAGGATTGCCCCACTAGTCTTTTACACATTGACAAGCTTAAAGTAGTTCTAGACAGTCAAAATGTAATATTTGTTAAATTGTATGACCAATTTCTTTTCCCTGTTTGTCTAGATGGACCTATAGTCAACTTTACACACATTTCCACTGGAAGTAGCTGTGTAGAGGACTCTAGTAAGTCTGTCTTTAGACATTGTGTTGTTTCTGAGGGACAGAGGATTCACATCAACTGTACAGCTGACAGCAATCCAGCACCTGCATCATTTCAGTGGCTGAGTCCAAGCAAGGATGTCTACTCTAACACCAGTGAGCTGATGATCATGTCCGCTAACCACACAATCCACAATGGTGATTACAACTGTACAGTGATCACTAAACAAGTAGACATGGACAGTCGCCTGCCTCTTACATCTTCATCTGTATTGACAGTTATTGTTGGCTGTAAGTGTGAATTCAAATATCATCCTAAATTTTAGTAGATTATCAGTCCATTAATATACATTTTAAGATCATTTCACTACCAGTGAATTTTTCATGTCTTGCAGACTCTCCTAGTATCCTGAACTTTAGCCTAAACAATGTGGACAACATGATTGTGTATGTTCAGGAGAAGTCCCGTATCGACATGAAGTGTGTTTGCAATGGCAGACCTACTCCAAGCATTCAACTCATTAATGTAACAGACCCTAACAAGTTTCTAAATGAGAGTAAACCTACAGGTGACATTTTCGTTGATGAACAGACAGGTGAGGTCAGCCTCAGCATAGATCAAGTTCCATGTGAGGCATCAGGAGTCTACCAATGTAATGTTGTCAACAGCCTGGGTCAAGGCAGCCAAAATCGCACTTTACTTGTGTATTGTAAGCATTATTTAAGAATATTCCTTCCTATACTTTTTTTCCTTGTACCAACAACATTTATATTCTCAGAAAATTGGATTGTTTACAATGGATTTTGAATTTTTAAAATTCTAGGTAGATATTTTAACAATTTTGACAGTATGGACAGAACTGGATGATAAATTGTAATGTAACTGTATTAAATTATTAAATGACTTATACTTTAATAGTTAGAAGCCTTATAAATGTTCTTTAAATGATGATACATTATGAGATGTAAGTAATAAATAGTGGAGATAGCTTGAGTGGAATTTTTTAAAATCAGATTGTGTTTGTTATGTAGCAGACAGATATACATTTGTAAAACTGAGTGGTTAATATTACATACAATGACAATGTATAATGGGCAGGTGCTCCCAGAGGAACATTTGATAGCGGAGAGAATCCAAATGCAGTTGTCAATGTTACAAGTGGTAAAGGAGAGCTTTTTGTTAAAATGACTGCATATCCCACACCAATGGCTAAGACAATAACATACCTTGGCCATAATAAAGAGATTTCTGGTGGAAATCTTGTGACAGCAAATACTATTTCTGTGGAATGTACTGCAAGCTTGTTTGCCCCAGCTGCTTTTACCTGCCATATAAGAGTTATTAATATAACAACCAGCGATGAAGGTTTTTACAGAATTGTTTTCAGCAATGATTTTGGAGAGTTACCTTTCACTTTCTCTGTCAAAGGTAATTTCATTCAATCATTGTAGTTTGTTCATCTTAGGTGATAATTATACTGATGACATTTATACCTCAGTTTATTTAAATAAGAAATATCAGTATATAAAAATCAACATATGAAAGCTGATAAGTATACAAAGTGTACTCATTGTTATAGACAAAAGATGATAAAATTAGCATACCTTGTTAAAGGGCATTATATTGAGTCATGAACCTTACAATTTTTATAGACATAATTATATAGTCTGATATAATACAGTAAAACCTCCCTGTAAAGACTCACTAAAATCCACCGAATTGTGTCATAACTTAGAGTGGTCCTAATAGGAAGATCAACAACCACTACCTCAAACACCTATAACATGAAGTTCGTTTATTCAAATATTAAAATAATTCTCTTAAAAACCATATCATACTGGCTTTTTTGTCGGTTTCACTTTCACTTAAATCATGCTTATTCTGACATTGTTATACTGTACTGAAGATTTATAGCTTTATCTCCAGACGACATTGTTTTAAGATTCAAAATCTTATCTGAAGAACATGCAGCAAAGTACACGGTTTGTAAACCAGAAAATGGAAAAAACAGCATGGTCCACAATGTGGTAAAAGTTAAAAGTTTATATTCTATGAAGGAGGCAAATGGTGCACAGATCAGTATAAAATACCAAAATACAACGTAGATCCATGGACAAGACAAAATAACAGAGAGCCTTCCATTAAAACTGGTTAGGTGAAGAGACATCATCCTCTCAAAAGTTTTACTGTTAATATTAATATTTTGGGGAATATGCTTATGTCTTAGGTCAGTAGTTCTCAAAGTGTGGTTTGTTACCATTTTTGGGCCGCATCATTAGTCATGTGGTCCATGGCTGACAGTCATTATATGACAGCAAATGATGTTTAAATCACCAGATACGCTAATTAGTATAGTATTGATTTTACCCGAGTTTTAATTTCATTGATGGGCTACTGCTTGTTTGTATAAAATGCTCGCTTACCAGCTAAGTCTTTACGTCGCAGTGTGAGCATTGCGTCATTTAACTGTGTCATCCCTTACCCATAGTAACGCGCAGTGCACGTCTTTTCTTTAATTTGTATGTGTTCTTTGCAAAGTATGTAGTTTTGTGTAAACTTATTACTATACTACAGTGATACCTCGGTTCTCGAACGCCTTGACTTTCGACCAAATCGGTATTCGACCAGGAAATTCGAGAAAATTTTGTCTTGGAATTCGAACAAATATTTGGAACTCGAACATCCGAACGTCCGAGATGAGCCGAGTTGAGCCGAATGGCGTTCATTCAGCCCAGCGCGCCTTGCTTGCGTCATCAGTGACAATAACCATCCCCCTTCCCTCCTCCCTCCACATTCATTCCCTCCTGCCATAAAGTTAGGTACAGGTACAGTAAATGAAACACAATTTACTGTACTGTACTGTACATTTTTGTTTTGCTTTTTTTGTTTTTGTTTTAATAAATACACTTTTATTTCTTATTTCTTGTTGAGACTCATGTTTTTCTACATATTATATACAAATTAGGCCAGTAAATAGGCATTTTCTGGGGCTTGGAACGAATTAATCCAGTTTCCATTATTTCCTATGGGTTTCATTGCTTCGGTTCTCGAACAATTTGGTTCTCGACCGTCCTCCCGGAACGAATTATGTTCGAGAACCGAGGTATCACTGTACTGTCACAAAAGTACATTTAGTTTTGAATTGTAATGAAACAAATGTGGCAGTTTAAATTTAAAATTCATGGTATAGAGTGATTTTAGGCCTTGGTGGTCCACCGTAATTTTTACTTTAGTCAAGTGGTTCCCAGTCTGAAATACTTTGAGAACCACTATCTTAGGTAATGGTGCCTAGAGATGAGTTATTGAAGTCATTACTAGGGTTGACAACAAATCATAGATAATATGATCTGAGGCACAAAATACCAAGCAAAGTGTATTGATTACCCCTTTCATTTAATATCATTAAAGTTGGTATAAGAAAAAGTGCCTAGTTATTTAGATCTCATGTTAAGTGTCAAAACTTAAATTTGAAATATTATGAATAAAATCCTCTCATAGAGGGTTCACATACACCTAGACATGCAGATGCCAGCTACAAATGACCAATAGAAATTGGTATATTTGCAAAAACTGTGTTGGGTAGGAATAATTTTTTGTCTCTTACAGATGTTCTTCATGCTTCAAGCTTGTATTTCCTTAAAGACTATCTCACTGTGCTTTATATTACCTCAGGAAAATTCTGTCATGGCAGAGTGTATTTTTACTTTTTATTTTTTCTTTTGCTGGTTATTTGTATTAATAGTTTATAGATGCCAATTTAAATAATTTTAAGTGATGTGTGAATTAGATTTAGATAGTTATTTTGATCAGTCTGTTTTATTTTAAAGTTCTAGATCTTGCCAGTCAAGTACAAGGTTTGAACATTCCAGCAGTGATTGGCGGAATATTTGCCGCATGTCTAGTAGTTGTCATCATTACTTTTACTGCGTTTTTATTGCGGCGTCAAAGAAGTAAGTCTTTAGTTTTATTTTTATTTATACATGAAAAAATATTACACAGTATGACTTGCAAAGAAAGCAGTAGTCACAAAAGTAAAATAATATATTCAGCAGTACAAGACAAACCCCCCCAAAAAAATCTTTTGAGGATCATGAAAATAGTAATCATGTGTACATTAGTATGTTAACCATCCAATATTTAAAAGTAATAATTGTTTCTCTGTTCGTTTAAAAATGACATTTTATATTTGATTAGATTTTAAAGAAGGATATCAATGGCATAATTTTAACTATAGCAATAAACTTAGTGAAATAGATTCTACTTAAAAAATTCTATAGTCTTTTTGTAAGATAAGAAAATGTTGGTAAGTAAATTGATTCTGTATCTGTTTCTGCAATATCAGAAGCTTATTTTTTTAATGAAATAATGCTAAACGTAAACATAATGTTTGCAGGAAAGGGGGGACAGCAGAAGTTAAGGTAAGCCATTGCATTTGTGTGATCAGTAATTATATATATATAATTATTGTTTTTTCATGACTTTCTTCCAGCAGCACTGCTATGATGCCCAGAATATGATTTATAATACTAAACATTTTCATTATACTTAAACTGCTTGGAATATTCTGAAATGATGCATTATGTTCAAAGTAGTTCAATATAGCACTACAGGAAGAAACCCTTATAGTACTTTTCTCAATATACAGGAGTCGTGATCATCCAGAAATGAAACAAAAGAAGACTACTGACGGTTAGTAAAAAATTTTAAATGATTGCTTAATCCTCTGAGAAAACATACAAGTAGAAGCATTACAAAGACTAGCTAATAACTGAAAACTGTCAAGATGACAGTGAGTGAAGGTTGTTTTTTGCTATTGCTTCTCTCGGGTAAACATTAGACCAAGAAACCTATATATTTTTGGAAGGAGAAAGTGTAAACTTCACAATAAAAATAATAAAAATCGTCTCCTTCGTGCTTAGTGGCATGGTCGTGGCTCATGGTGCTTTATGGGTTAACATAAGCGTAACCTGATGGCTACGTAGGGGTGGGCTAGTCGTACAAGAACACAACAAAGATGGAAATTGCCTTACAACTGTAGGTTTTCTTCCGCGTTTCACTCGGTGGTTGGCCTGCCGCGTCTTTACTCTCACTTCCAAACCAAAAGCTTCTCTGAACTGTAAAGGTACACTACTTATTCTATTTTCCGTCGAACGTTCCAGACCCATCCAACCCCTTTTCCCACGGTCTCGTCACGACCTTTCTCAGCCCCCGTGATCACCCCCACCCCGCCCTGTCTGGTCTCCCCAAGGGGCTCAGGCAATTTTGTAACTTCTGGTGCAACATTAGGTCCAGTAGCCAGTAACCGTGGGTGGTCAGTTCAAGGTTGGCTATTACGTCACGCTGCCGTCGTGAGAAAGGGACAGTCCTGGGAGCTGTCGACCCCTACTCTCTACAAACACAGACATAACTTAGTAGGCTACTAGAGTTCTACATAAGATTGTCATGTGGTAACTTGATGGGAGATGAGAGTTCCGTCCCTCCGGCTGAGGCTGAGAGAATCGGCTGTCCTTGAGATTATGGTTTGTGATCGTGCCTCAATTAAGCTAAAAGTGTTGGACCTTCCTGTTTACATGTGCTTCTGCTGCGTTTTCTTCCTCTTCTGGTTTGCAACAAGTTTGTATATAATGTTATTTTGAAGTGCGACTGGATCTATTGGCTGGATTTTATTCCGCCGTGCTTCATTCGCTTCGCCATCGACCTTGAACTGCAGTGAATAAACTGAAGTGATAATCACCCTCTTGCAGTTTCTATGAAAACATTTCTTAATGTTCTCAAGATTACTCAGTATATTCCCAGTACTCTCCAGATGTCACTAACCTTATTCTCTGGAGTCGTTGCCGTTAAATCTAGAGTTATCGCCCTTTACACCAGCGGTTCTCAACCTTTTACATGTGACGCCCCCCTGACGAACAAAGGTACGTCCGCGCGCCCCCCTTAGCCAGAAATGTAAGCCAATTTCACTAATACCGGTATAAGAAACTTTAAAAACTGACCACCTTCGCGCCCCCCTTGTAAGTACCAGGGGGGCGCGCCCCACAGGTTGAGAACCGCTGCTTTACACCCTTAACGCATTGAGTCCGCATTTTTCTTCCTTCTACATCTTAAAAATCGCCGTTTTTCTTTATATTACAATCTTCTGGTCTATGTTAAGTTCCTACATTTAATTTGAGCACATATACATCGCTTCTTTCCAACCAAAAACTAAACAATGACCTACATAGTTAGAGTTTAAATTATTTACAGCACATGTACAAGACAGCGTCATGCAAAAGCAAGCGTATGTTGCTAGCTGAAGTACCATGTGAGAGGGCAAAGGATGGATACAGTTAAGACCGGCCGGTTACTTGACACATTACAAACAGAGCACTACAATAGGTATATACGATAATAAATTATTTATGACTACATGTATCTACTTATTAAGTACAGTTGTTTAATGGCATCTTTCTCACAACTTTATTAAGACTTGCATCAGAGATCAGGGGCGTTTCACTTTGAGATGGACTTATAGTACGAAATAATCCTTTTGGTCTGTGCGAAGGTAAAAAGCGAAGTGAACCGGTTTGACCCTACGTGTCGCAGCTTCATGTGGGGGAAGCAGAGGGGGTGGGAGTGTGCAACAAGATCACGGTTTAGCTGGCCAGCAAAGTCGAAAGCGGCAGTGGGCTGTCGGGTCATTATCGCCGCTTACACTAGGTCAGGTGATCTTGGTAATTCAACAAAGTTTTACTTCATACTCCCACAGTACCTTGTATGTTTGTGTATGAATATTTTTACATCTGTATTGCTTGATTCGGATTAACAATTGCATACACAGTAACGATTTAAAACATTCACTTGCTTGATCAGAAGTGGACAACTAGTCAAACCAACAGAGCCAGACTGAAAACAAAAAGTGACAAGGAGGTAAACTTTATGTTGCTTTCATATTTAATCATAATGATTAAAATTTGATTTGTATAATCTTTTTCCCAGCTTATTATTATTATATGCAGAGACTTTGCTGATCGGGTGCTCATTTAGCTCGAAGCACATCGTACTACAGTAGTGCACCGACACCACTATCATTAATTGTGAAACCCACTTAAACAAAGTTAAAATGCGCTATATAATGCCACATTTTTATTATAATATTAATTTGTAATCATGCTTAGTTTATTGTAAACCGTCCCGGCGATCGAGATAACAAATGTACGCTGGCCATTTTGTGATTGCTGTCAATAAAAGTCTACACTCTACAGTCAAGACTTTGTTTTGACAGTCATCTGGGGGTTGCGGGTAGCCGGGCACCCGATTGCAAGACGATGAAAATCTTTAACGCCACCACAAACGCGGGCTGGCGACAGGGCAGAGACGGTTAAATAATTACCCGAGTATCGATGTTTCTGCCACAAACCTCCAACTAAAGAATAACTATAAAACATTCCAGATCTGTTTAACAGTCTTTTGAGCCAGGGAAGGTTTACAATAAATATAGCATGACTATAGACTACTACTACTGCTACTACTAATATGGATTTAAATAGTACATGTTCCAACATTTTATAAAGTGGATTTCACAATTGACGACAGTGGTGTCGGTGCACTACTAAAGTATGATGTGCTTGAAGCTGAATGAGTACCCGATCAAAAATTAGCGTCTCTGCGACGAACCTTCATAAGAATAAAGACTGTCAGCCCAAAATTAATAATAATAATTAGTGTGTATTTCTATAGCACATTAACAATTTTTTAATGGGTTTCACAATTGACGACAATGGTGTCGGTGCTTTTCTGTATACGATGTGCTTCGAGCTTCTCTTGCGTTGTTTAAAACAGACGGCTGATCTTGCGTGTATATACTGTTTGTATAACACATGGCTCTTTGGTAATATTTGATGTTAATAGTTGCTTCTTTCATCGGTGATCGATTCGTCTTTTGGGGTTGGGATGATTTGACTTTTCGTTTTTGGGTCGAATTGACTTTTTGCTGTGGAGTGAAATGGTAGGGGCGAAATGACCTATCGCCATGTTGATGGGGGCCGCTCCCCACACCAAGTGATGCAAAATAGTGGAGCGGAAGCGACAACCACTTGGCTTTACATTTAATAAAAAGGGTGAAAACCTAGTGGACTTGTAAAAGAATTAAAAATGTATGTCGTCGCGTATTCGCCTCGATCGGTTTTGCCGGACACAGTCGCAGCCGCACACTCCCAACAACCCCACAGCCTAGGACTCGGCCTAAGGCGGGAGACAGGGAATCAAACAACTAAAGTGAATTAAGACCAAAGTAAACACAAGATAACACAAAACTAAAAATGTTATTGACACAACATAGAGAAACCGTTAGAGAAAAAATTGCCCCACTTGCCGTTCCCTCGCAAGGAGATAGGGAGATGTTTTAGCTGTAAGTCCTGTATGTGCCCTCGTGCCCACTCGTCAGTGACCGTCGTTACCTCACTGCCGGTGTCGAGCAACGCCATCACTCAACTGCCATGAATTACAACCTCCGTCGGACACTTTCCAGTCAGGCCAGCTACACTTTATTTCCCTGTCATCCTGTTACGGACGACGGGGGCAGTCACTCTCCCTGACCGGTCGGGCTGCAGTCCTCCGAGATGTTGTTAATCGCCGCCGCTTCGACGCTACTCGCCGCCTTCTACCTCGCCTGTTAAAGCTGTTTGGGGGAGGGCAGGCTCGCTGACCGTCTAGTTGTCTAGCCTGCTGTCGTCGCAAATATTTTTGTTGTGTTGACAATCAGCCTACCGGTGCCCCTCTCGTTCGCACCAAAAGCACACAAGTGCCGCCGGTCGTGTGGTGCGGGTGGGGGGACATTACTTTGTTGTGCACTGTGAGGTTGGGAGGCCGCCTCCATTTACAACTGTCTGATTCGTGCGGTTAGGCGATCTATTTCATCCTCCCTGTCATCATTGCCCTCCTCTCTCTCTACACGCCGTGCGGTCTTAGAAGGTCGGCAACAGAAGAGGACTCGTGGTCAGCCAGATGTCTGGACGTTTCGCTTCGAACATGGCTATTTTTAAGCCCCTTAACAAACTGGCCGTTCGCTTTCGCCTGCAAATTCTGGAGCGTCGCGGCGTACTCGTCGTCCGCCTCATCACGTCGAGGTCGGCAATTGTAGAAACTGGCAATGATGTCGACATCTTTCCGTTCGCCGTACGCCTCCACTAGGACACCCAAGATCTTTCTCGGCGTATCTATTGCGCCATGCGGGAGCATCAAAACTCGACGTCTGGCAGGTCCCTCCAGCGCGCTCAAGATGTAACCTCAAGCCGCATTCTGAGACAACGGGTTTATGGCGAGAGCTAACTCGACCTCTCTTTCAATCTCGTCGACACTCGTTGGTCCACCAGCTAACTACTGAAAGCGGAATAACTAGTATGCTCGTAGAGCCTCTGCTGTGCTGTCGTCCTCTGCAACCATTGTGCACCTCTCTTCTAACACTCATCCTGCTCGCAGCGCCAAAGATGGAACCGAGTGTTGGGGGTTGGGGGGTAGCGTATGTGACGACAACAAACGTCCAGCACTCAAAGGCAGAAACAGTCAGCAAGTGTGCGCCAAAACTAGTCCCGCCAAAACTAGCAACAACGCCGGACTACCCACCCTCTACAAATCCATAGAGCGCTGAAACAGATGTTGACAAATATTTGGTGTGCACAGGAACGTAATGTTCTGCCACAAATACCATCCGGACCGGAGGCCTTGCGAATATTCACTTGCTGAAACAGCTCCACAAACTACTGATGACAAATCTCAACCTTCTGTACGGGGTGAAGAGAACTACGCACGTCTTTCATTTGCACTGAGAAGTCATGAGACTCGAAACGAGCAAAGAAAGCATTCCGAGCATTAGGCAGGGCCGTACTGTCAACGCCTGAGATCGAGATTTTGGCTTTCGACCCCTTACTCCGATCGTCAATATTGGCCATGTTGTTGAGTCCTTGCCAAGCTACTCGGATGTTACCTGTAGCAAACTGAGACTCGATTTTGGACTTGTGCTTCACCTTGACCCAACGGATAGCATCACGGACCTCTCTATGTACTAATTTTCTGTCGTGGGCAGAACCCGTGAAGAACACACGTTTCTTTTTTGTTAAGCACTGCTTTTAGGCCCTTGGTCACTCAAGGTTTGTTGTTAGGTTAAACATAAACTGCTTTGATGGACTGGTGCAATCTACACTTTTTTACTCCTAACTTTTACTCCTAACTGTGTGTTAAATGTCTGTATGAGTATGTATGCCTGCCCTTGTGAGCGAAGACAAATTTCTGTCCTGGGTCTCCTCGACAGACAATAAAGTCTGCTTTGATTTGATTTTTGATTTTGATTTTGACAAAACATTCCCCTAATGAGGTCTTAAATCAAGCAGGATGATAAGCTAGAGAGAGATTTGGTATTCAGTCTTTTTCTCCGTGTTCTTTCCGTGCACGTCGTGATGGGATATCCAGATGCTGACAACCTCACAGTGGTACAACACCTTGGTAATTGTTCTCTCAGCAAACTGCTAGACATCTTGTAACATAAACTGGAAAAAGTACCCCTGTGTTGGAAAGAGGCCAGGATGATCTACAGTCAGACCTCGATAAGTCGACCTTCCCTAAGTCGAAAACCTCCCTATATCGAATTAATTGTTAGTTCCCGGCCAAATACTTGCGCCTATTACGCCATTTTCCCTAACTCGAAAACTCCGTAAGTCGAATATTTTTTTCCGTGTGCGGACGTTTTGCCGACGGACGTTTCTCCGCCGGACGTTTCGGAGCCGGACTTTTTGTCGACTGGACGTTTCGCCGCTGGACGTTCCGGAGTCGGACGTTTTGCCGACTGGCTTTTCGCCGCCGGACGTTTCGCCGCATTATGTCAGAGAGAGAGAGAGCTTACTTACTTCTCAAAGAATGAAAGTAACTACTAGATTACACAATAATTCTTTATTTCAAACAAATTTTACACACAGACTTCACAGACAGTTCACTTTGATTGTCACAGATTATGCGCAACAGCTTTGAGAAAAAACTTTGATACAATGGCGAGAGAAATGTGTGAGCTAACGGTTCACATGAAGAGGGATAGTGAGAGAGAGTTCACTGATACATTGATACAATGGCGAGAGAAATGTGTGAGCTAAGGGGCGTCCCACACTTGACTTCGGCTAAAGGTCCCGCGTGAAATGCCGAAATGAAGTGCCCCGCGCCGAAACGTCCGGCGGCGAAAAGCCAGTCGGCAAAACGTCCGACTCCGAAACGTCCAGCGGCGAAACGTCCAGTCGACAAAACGTCCGGCTCCGAAACGTCCGGCGGCGAAACGTCCGTCGGCGAAAAGTCCGTGTACCTTTTTTTCGGGTCCCTTTGAGTTCGACTTATCGAGGTCCGACTGTATATTCTCAAAAAAGGAAGAGCAAGACTAAAATCCTGAGCTATTAACCCTTTTAATAAGCTGAGTATGCAAGATAATAGAGCTCATTATCAATCATCAGTGGTACCTGGAAGCCGAACAGCTGGACTTCCAAAAATTCAATAAGACCAAACCCAACACCTTACACACGTCATTGATGATGCTTTTCAGAATTAAAAGGTTACCCTGGGAGTCTTATATATTGACTTAAAAAAAAGGCCTCTATCAAGGTATGGATCGACTACTGGTGAAACTTTGACACAGTGTCATCAAAGGCATTACTGTATGTACTGGTAAACCAAATCCTAAAACTGACGATTCAGGGTACTAGTGGATGGACGCCACAGCTAGATGGTTCTTCTGAAGGAATGCATTCCACAAGGAAGACTGCTCTCGCCAACCTTGTCTATAATCTTCATCAACAACCTTGTTCAAGAGTTACATAACGGAATACATACTACCCTTTACCCACATAAGCTGATTTTCTGGTGTGGAAGGAATGTGGAACACTGGCAACATATAGTGAAGCAATCTGGTTTGGACAATACATGTACCTGAGCGTAACATTGGGAAAAAAGCTGACATAGAAGCAACATATTGCCAGCACTGAAAGAAAGGCTGAAAAAAACCTGACCTTAATATTACCAGAAAACTGGATGGCACAGACTGATGACCATCAAGAAAATCCTTAAAACAGTGTATCAAAGAACTGTAAGACTGTGCCTTGAATATGAGTTGCCATTGGAGGATATCAGGTAGGACACACCAACAAACCCTGAACAAAGTCCAGAACCAAGCACTGTGAATAATCACTGGGGTAATGAGAACAATACTAATAGAAAAATTGGAGCAGATTACCTCTATCCTCCACCTTGTAATAAGACGAACATACCCTTACCTTGCATACGCAAGACCTATCACACACACACAACGCTCGAAGAGCCCCAGCAGATGACGATGAGGATGAAGAGATTTTTAGGTGAATCGAATCCAAGCGGCACAAGTTCAGAGGAATGTCATTGAGAGTCATAAAGAAGATGGCGGTGGAAAAACCATTGTTTTCAGTTAACGGCTATTGTTAGACTTTGTCTCTTATATGTGACGTCTTTTTCTGCTCCAAGTGACGTGGAACAAATGACGTACACAAGACGTCAGACACAAGACACCATTGGCACACCAAAAAAATACAAGACCTACCACAACTCATTACACAGCTCTTAGCAAGAGAGTGCAAGTCATTGTTATAAGCCACTGCATAAAAAGCACAGCACAGGCCATCCAATGATCGCCAGCCAAAGACCTTCAGGCAGGCTCAAAAGATAAAGTTTTATGAAAGAAACACAGACACTGCAGAAACAACACCAGAAATGATTGTCAGTGGAAGTAGAGAACCATGATACTGCTCCATGGGAAGACACAGAGAACCGCATTGCCATCTGTACCACAATTTCCCATTACATCTTAGGATGAACACAGTAATACAAGAAAGAAATCCCTTGTATTTGTCACAGGCCACAGTAGAAGAAAAATAATGTCAAGAAGCGTGGATATGAGCTTAGACAGGTGAACCAGCATTGGACACCATCTGAAATGGTGAATGACTCTTTCTGCCAGCCTTGGCTTTGAGCTCCTCTCTCTCACAGGTAGCCCAAGTAAAGCTCACATTGTTCTTGAAAGTTCATGACAACAGCTGACTGACCCCTTGCGTTGAGTTTCTTTATCCCAAGCATCTTTAACTTCTCCTGAGTGCCTGTCCTCCTGGTTGAAGTCTTGCTCTGAAAAAATAAGAAAATCTTTTGGAATTGAAGAAAACTGAAGATATATGAACCAAGTGTTGATGTCTTATCAGTAGGTGTCCTGCAATGTTCTCATACCTCTGCTTCACACATTTACGTGCATGCACACACACAAGGAAGACCTTTGGACAACTACATGCTACCAACATCCTTCACCCAATCTGCAACCAGCCAGCATGGATAATAGAAAGACACCCACTCCTCCTGCAGATGCGGGGATGAACAAGAGACTAATCCCCAGGTGTTATACTGAATCATATGTTACTATCTTTTTAGCTGTCAGCTGTACTCATCAAGATGTCGTTAACACCTCTGCTGGCCAGATGGTCATGCTTGGCTTGCTCTATCCACCTAACGCTGGCTACATCCAGTGGCGGACTGGCCAGTTGGGCATTTGGGCAATGGTTGGTGGGCCTATTTTGTTCTATAGAACTATAGAATAAATAATGCCCGGGCCTCTATATAATAAATAATGCTCTGTAAATAATGACCTTTGCCGCTTTAAAGATCCAGTCCGCCCCTGGCTACATCTCATAACACTTCTCTAAACTGGTACACACACATACCCTTTAAATAAAATAATGGTTTTGTTTGTTGATATGTCTACCTTAATTGTGGAAGAATGTGTCCATTCAAGGTCACTACATGACTCTTAAGATTCTTAACTTTTGCTAAATCTGAACACAGCAAGACAAAGTATGAAAATCATTGTCTTTAATGATAAAATAACATTTTTACATGGTTTTATGAGAAACCACTTGGGGAGTGGATAGAGGGCATGTTAAACATTCATAATATGACATAATTTTAAAATGGTTAAAAACTAAGATTTTCACCAAATTTCTTGCCTTAAATGTGATTTTTGTTTTTGCTAGAACATGTCGTAATTTGCCTTTAGATAAAGTTTGTATTACTAAAAGGTATGGTATGTGATAAAGCCATTAACTTTTTGTCATGAGAAAGTATTGCTTGGTTGTGGTGAGATGATGATTATGACTTCTAAGTTTAGAAATAAAATACATTTTTTTAGTTTTTACAAATGCTTTTACAACTGTCTTCTGATCTACTACACAAATAATTCTGAAAAGCTGTGGTTAGGTCTGAATATTACGAATTTTATACTTATCCAAAAAGTCTCTTCTGTGGGGAAGGATGGAGAAAGTTTGATGTTTGTTTTTTTTAGGCTAATCATGTTGACATATATTTTTGTTTTCAACTAGTTAGTACAAACAACTTTTAACTTCAGTCTGTTCTTTCATCAATCTGAGATGTGTCAGTTTGCATTTTATGTAACAAAGCCTTATGTTTTGACCTTGCTATGTTCATCTTGTCCACAGATGATGGAGAAATGATAAATAACGAGATATATGCTGGATCAGAAATCTTTGGTATGCAGTATTTTCCTTTAACTTTGTTTTTGTTTGATTCACAGTCTTCTTGTGCTAAATTGAAGTAAATTTTTTTTAAATACCCAATATATTAAAAACACTCTATTCAATACAACAACTGGGGCCATTATACAGCATTGGTTTAAAGATTGTCGATGTTCTCTTTTGTCTATTCCACTCCATCTCCCCCAACCACCCAAAGAAAATGAACTCCCATTGAGACCTAAAATATAAAGATTTATTGTTGTTAGCATTTTTATCACAGAAGGGGTGCATGTTTACAGTTACACTTTTTTCACTATTAAATTTAGGCTATAGACAATTTTATTCTCTGCCTTGTCTATCAAATTACTATAAATAAACCATATTTCCCCCTCTAAGTGAGCTGGTAATTATTTATATTTCATTTGGTTCTTTTAAGAATGTGTACCAAATCAAAATAACATGAGATTCTATTTTTTTTAATGCTTTAGTGATTTAAAACAATTTAAAAATTCTGAACACAGACACTATCCAGACCACTCTTTCAACAAAGTAAAAAAAAAAAACAACCAAATTTTTGCAGAAGATCTTTTCAAGTTTTCTACAAGTCATAATACTGAGACCTCACTCATGCATATTTGCATTTATGATTAACTTCATGTATAGTGTTCAAGACACTCATCCCAAGATAATTTTTTGCCATGAATAATAACAACAACAATAATAATATCATCATCAAGATTATCATCTACTTGCCACACAGACCTAGGACACATATTGACATTACAACTACCCTATCAAGATTTTTGAGGATCTTATCCTTAAAAGTCTGCATTTAGACTTGTAAAAAACCAGAATTAAAGGGCTGAAAAGGAATATTTTTAAACTCAAGAAAATTTCAGATACACGCCCTAGAATAAAATGAAACACTTCTTCCTGAACATAGGCACATACATTTAATAAGGACTTCCAAAATAAACAATAATGAGGACAAAGGCTTCTTATGGAAACAAAAACAAATGATTTTTAAAATATTGCATTGTGCGCCATTGTGTGATTTGTTCATAATGTATATTGCCTTATGGCCATTTTTTGTTTAGTATAATGGCAACTGAACTTGTTCGAAATATGCATGACTCTGTTGATAAAGTTTGATGTATGCAGCTGCTGCTGTCATTGGAGGTCTTTTGGGTCTGGATGAAATTGACTTTTGGCGTTGAGGTGATATGGTCATTACGACTGTAGTGATATAGGGTTTGGGTCAAAATAACCGGTGACCTGATGAACAAGGAGTTGTTTTTTTTTTTCAAAATGTTCTGTATTTATTTCACAGGATTTCTGCAAGAAAGTGTAATTTAGCCTAAGCAGGCTATTTTAAAATATGTACCTACTTTTGGGGGTTGCGGAGGTAGTCATAATAGAGATCACATATATGTAGTAAAATACATTGGTGAAAAAGTTTTGGGTCCTAAGAGGGGTCCCTAATCGGGAAGATCTTAATAAAGAAGTTTTACTGTATCACCTTTAAAACACTATGGCTGTCTAAGATATTTTTGTTTTCCAGAACACGGACAAGTCCAGATCTCAAGTGCACAAGGGAATAATTTAAGTGCTGGAAAGACTTCCAGACCAAACAAAAAAGGAAAAGGGAAAAAGAAAGGTAAAAAGCTTTTAAATTTAGAACAATTTTAAGTATTTTAAGTTCTTGTTTTAAATATCTATTTATTGGCAGTTTAAATGCATTTTACTTCAGATGCATGTATTTTGGGTTCAACATTTTACATCAGTATCCTGTGTAAAGAGTGCCTTAAAATCTGTTCATGAAGTAGAATTTTCTTTTGAAATAAAATCATATAATAGAACTGTAGAACACAGGGTTGTCCATGGGACATATTTTTCTATCCCGTCCCATCCCGTCCCATGGCAATTTATGCCTGTCCCATCCCGTCCCATCCCACGGGACGTTTCCCATGGGATTCCCATGGTATTAACAATCCTATGGACAACACTGAAAACCACTTTTTGGCTTTTGTTCTATAATTCCTGCTACTTCACATACAACAGATGATTCAGAGGAAAGATTTAAATCCTTGATGAATGACATAACAGTAAATTTATTTTGCAATATCAAGTATCGACTACCATGGGAAATACAAATGTGTGCTGTCCCATCCCATCCCATCCCATGGGACGTTTCCCATGGGATTCCCATGGGATTCCCATTCCTATGGACAACACTGGTAGAACATAATACACAATATACTTAGCTGTTTAGTCCATCTTCTATGTAGCTCAGCTGGACAAACCTATCTGGGAATTTAGAAAGTTGAAAAGTAAATGTCTGTGCCTTATCTCTCCACTGATTGTACTTGATCTTTTCATAAATCTATTCACAATTATTAGTTGTTATGGTCTCGGTCAGCTACATATTCCCATAATATTCTTGCTTTCTTTCGAGTTGTGCCTGTGGGCCTGGCTTCAGGAAATCTTACTGTTTCTGACAGGGTGATTTTGCTGGCCACCCCTTTCTCTCTTGCTGTGCTGATTTTCTACCTTTCCTGATATCTAATAGAGACACCATAGATAAGATCACATGAAAAGAAGGCTTAGATCTTTTAGTTCATTCACCACGTATTCTATTTAGTGATTGAGAAAGAAACTCTGAACTTTAAAATGTTAAGTCAAAAATGAGGACATAAGAAATTTAGTTAAGGGTTAAGAATAATAAAAGGGCAATGAAAATCAGAAGATATCGGACAAGGTAGAAATAAGCATAGCAAGAGAGACTCTTGCATTTGGGCTGGCATTAGGCTATCTGGCAAAAGGTAGTGGGCCGATCGTTGCGTGTGCGGACGTTTCACTACGCACCTTGGAGTCCACAAAAGACCCTGCTTTACTATCTCAGACAAAAATGTCTCTTCTATCAGAGCATCAATTCTGCCGGATCTTCACGTGTGTTCTCTGTCTGCTGCTGTGTCACCTCATGGACAACACAAATCTCACTCGCGCTAGTGATACTCGTTCACCTCATTTACACGACGAGGACACACACACGTGCGACACCTTAGTATTCGTTCGCACTGACTCGCTGACACAGGTCGGTTCAAAGACATATATTTATTTACATACTTTACACATATAGCTACTATATCTACACTAACCTACCTAGGCTATCAACCTAGCACCTAACTCCCTGGGGTGGGGAAGGAGGCTGAGTGACACGAGCCGCTATTTCCAGCGGACCAGATGCCTTGCGGCACGATGGTACTTCTCGCTAACTCAGTCTCAAAGCTCTACTCAATCTACTTGTTGTTGCTGTTGTTGTTTAGCAGGAAAGTGCTTCCACCTTGTGGCGATTTCGCACTATGGGGGGGGGGGTGTTTTACGCCGTGCTAGCAACTAGGCTATATCACGGCAAGGCAGCCAGCCCTGTAAACAGATGCCACGTGCAGAGAAAGAACAGCGTGCCCGAGACGAGAAATGAACTCTGGGCAGCCAACCTTCACTGTATTGGTGACAGGCGCTAACCGTTGCGCCACCGGACCGCTTTTTACTCAATCTACTGTCTTTTGCAAGTGAAAGATTGAAATATCAGTCTTCTACTCCAGATGATAGGATACTATCTCCTTCCCAGATCTTTTTCACAGAGAACACTTCACAACTGAACAGTGTTTGTTACACTTCACAAGAACACAGACTCTGTTTGCATGCCACCCCTTGGAACTATAAGAAGGCAAAATGAAGCCTTTTAGTCACAAAACTAATACACAAACTCACCTTATGCAGAAATACCAAAAGACAGTCAGGAAGTGTTAAATAGTAATGCAATGGATACCTAAGGAACATGACAACAGATCACATTGCCAAACTTGAGTTAAGAAGACAGCAACTTGACATCTACATTATCTTCCACTAGCTTAGAAGTTAAAAGTTGCAAGGTTCTAAATAAGGTCTTTGTGTATTCCAAAGTCAACTAGATACAGATGTGAAAAGATAAAAAAAACAACCCAGCTAAAACAACTAGATTAGGTAGCATACCCCATTAAAAAGACCTATAACTTTATTTGAAATTTCTCCTTGGGAACTTCCAACCTCTTCCCTGGAACAACTAAGTGGAATGGACTGATTGACACTAGGGCTTCAAGATCTGCTTCTAATCTGATAGTCCAGCCACATTAGCCATGTGAAGTGGGTCAGTCATGTTGCAATATGTACATGATGTAAATTATTTAAGCATGTTTATATTAAGAATAATATGGTTTATGTTATTTGTTGACATGGAAAATTAATAGCTTCATATTTATTTGGAAAAACTCATACCAACTTAAATCCGCCATTACCTCATGTTCAGAAATGTTTTGCGACCAAGACCTCCTTTCATCCTGAAAAATTGGCCAACAACCCTGACATCATATAAGAAAATTCTTTCCCCAGTTTCTACAATTGTTACTGTAGTTTTAAAAGTGATTGAACGGTTAATCTCCTTAAGTAATTTTAGCTGGAAAGTATGGAAAGCAAACTTCAACTGAAGAAAATTGAATTTTCTATCACATATTTTATTAAAATATATAGTTGATTGTGCAGGATTCAATTTTACTTAAGTATTTCATGAGTGAGTTTGAAATTTTCTGAGGATATCTGTATATGCATGCACATGCACTGAATACATACTTTCATTTGCTTTGGTAATTGAATGGTTGTAGGCAACTCTATACTTTTCAAATGACAATGGGGTTACAATTGTAATCATTTTTATCACTTTCTTTGCACTTTTATTTTTCTGGTCCTAGGTTTACTGTGAATATGGATTACTTTTAGCAGTCTAGTTTAGCATGAATAATATTTGTTAGTTCTAAATCCATTAAACTAAATTTTATACATTTTAGTGAAATGTTTTGAAATTTTAAGACTAAATGTTTATATCTGTAATTTTTTTGGCAATACTTTGACTCTGATTTATTGATGTTTGTAACAATAGCAGTGGATCACTTATATTTTTTCTACCTTGACTTCTTTCTCCTAATCTGAAATTTGTCTAAAACAGTTACAAACTATCAAATTATTAATATCTCCAATACCATGCCTTTTTTTCAGTAAAAGCTTCAATTTCCATGGGTCCAGACACAGTCTATGAAAATGTTGCATTTGAAAGCACAGAAAGGGATCATACAAATAGCCCTGGCAATCTTAATAAGGTATGTTTTTATATATATATATAAGGGCATGTGGTTATGTATCTTGTGTATATATAGTTATGTCTGTACATAATTTCATAATTTTTTTATGTTAATTTGTGTATGCATTCTAAAGCATTTCAATAGTTTTTTTAATGCATTGAAATTTCATAAAACAGGTACAGATTTATTTATATTAGTGTTTGACAGCCATCATATAAAAAAAATCATGCCAGCAGGGTCGGTGCTAGGCTGTGTTGTACCCTAGATGAAAGAAAAATCCTGCATCTCCTATCCCACAAAAAGTGCATCAGTTATAACAGTTATTTTGATGTCCTGGTCATGAAATTGATGCTTAAAATGTCACTTTTCTTGCTTTTGCTGTGCAAAAAGAGTTCTTAGGTCCTCCAGATTTATTGCATTTACCAAGTCGTGCAGGGTAGATAAAGTGATCAGCTCAATCAGTCTGTCTTGCAACATTGTAAATCTCATGTAAGAATTTTTAATTAATTTTAATTTTGAGAAACTCTGCTCTGGACTGGCAGCAGAAATTGGCAGGGTCAATGAAATTCTTAGTGACACTACAACATTTGTCATATTATCAAATAGTTTTTATTGGATAAAGAATATTAAGACTTACTTGGGGTTCAATTTAGCTTTGGGAGCTTTCTAGCCATGTTCTCCGCATCAGTGTCTTTGCTCTCTCTGTTCCTTAGTGCCTTTTCCATGACTTTGCAAGACTGTAGAATATTGTTTCATTTTCTTTCCAGAAATGTTTTGAATATCATTAAAAAAATTCAAGCAAATCATTGTGATCCTGAATCTGTTTCAATCTGTCTACAGTTGATGCAATGCTTGTGTCTAACACAGCATAGAATAAACTGAAATTTTCACCAGTGTATTTTATTGTCTCATTCACGGCCTCATAGTCGAACTGTTGCTTAGTTACTCTTTTTCTGTGTGACGGGAGGAGGTGGTACTCAGTAGATTAGGATGGGATGCCACACAGTCCTACCTTTCAATTACTTTAAAGTTTTGTTTTGTACCTATAAATTTTTTTTCTTTCTCTCAACAGCATGAACATGAAAAAATTGACAATGCGGTACAACAAAATAAAGATGGCTTAATTTATTCATCTCTGGACTTCGATGAAAGAAAGAGTGCCAAACCACCACCTCCAAAACGTGAAGAGACTGAATATGTATCTATTGATCTAAAGAAAACAGCATTACTGCAGCATAAATTAAACAGTGATTGATGACCATGGTCCAAGATATCTTTTGATAAAAGACCACCATTATATAAGAAGGAATTAACAAAACATTATTGATTAAATTCAATATTTCACAAAGAAATATATTGGCATTACTTTGTAATGTTTGAAAGAAGTAAGTTACACTCTTTTGGTTAAGATATGTAAAGTAAAAGAAATTTCCCTAATGTGTGAAATGTCAGATTATAAAGTATATTGCTTATGAAGCAAAGTAATTTTGAGAGTGCTACATGTTAAGTTAATCCATTTCCTTTAAGCAGTAATCGAAGATAGTAAGTTTATTGTCTTGCATTTGATACATTTAAGGTTTCTGAGTAGAATAAATTGATATTTGCTTACTCAATTTACTGCTGATTCATGTCTGTTCTGAAAATAAATTGCATATGTTAGTGCTTCTAAAAATTGTAAGACTAGTCTAGCCAGAAGCAACTAAAGGCACATGTATCCAAAACCAGTGGGCACATGCGCTAGCAGGCCTAGCTGGTTCAGTGACCATGTGGCAACGTATACATTCACCCTTCTTAGGCCACCTTAGGCCTTCAAATGGGTGGCGAGCAAGGCATTGAGGAATACAAGATCAGTTCCACCCTTACAGAAAAGCCTGTGGAAAAGAGTACAGATAGGTAATGGGGCTACCTTTACCTTTCAATTAGTCATGAGTGCCACTTAAGAATATTTGTTTACTTACCATGTGATATGAACACTTTTAGCAGTGAATCTGTCAGAATTATATGCACTGAAACAATAATATAAATAATATAAATCATAGCTACTAGTGTCTTGATCAAGGAGTGTATTCACATAGTCATGTGGTAACCTTAATGAGTGGGTAACAATCTCTCCAATTAGGGTAAAAGGTGGCATTTTTACTAGCCTGAAGCCCTTTATGCAAGAGAGGGGGGTGTATGTACTAGTGCAGATGTGTTGTATGTGGTGGAAGCGCAGAGAGAAAGCCCTATGTGGTTACATTAAGCCAAGTGCGACCAGCCGGCTGGCTGAGGCGTCAATGACGCCTAGGAAGATAGTGACACCTTAGGGACTCTCACACCTGTGTCTGCCAGGTTAACGATGAGTTGGGGTTAGTCACCTGTCCACCTCGCCACTTGTATGCGGGGGCAAGGGATCAGTAGGGGAGGGGTCGTCTCTCTCTCGTCGACGCTGGCTAATTGACGATCGAATGATGAGTGAATGACCAATGGCGTCCCTCGTTGTGTGTGTCTGTGCGAATATGCGAAGTAAAATAGGGAATGGAGAACCGGCAAGACGCTTCTCGGCACGACGTCAGGGTGGACAGAGCAACTTAAGCTTTCCTAGCGCTTACTTCATTTTAACTCGAGACCGGGTCTTAATCCAAGAGGACAAGACTCGAGAGGAAGGACTTCCCCTAAAAACCTCATCCCAATCAGATGATTTCTCGCCATGTTACTAGCGTCTCTTATAATAAAATGGAAAAATTGTGAAATTTTGTTGTAACATCTCTTATTTAGCAAATTGGATCTGCAGCAATCTGCTTAAAGGTAAAGGTAGGGAAGTTGAAGATTGTTGAAGTTGTTGAAGATTGTTGAAGTTGTTCATAAATACATTGTATAAGCAACTGGAAAAGTTAAAGACACATGCATGACTACTTTTGTTGATTTTATATATCAATCTTGAGACTTTTTTCTATCAGTCATTCATTGAAAATATTTTATTATTTTCCTTTTCTGCTGAGTCTACGGTGTCTCTATGACAGGAACAGTTTGAACAACAATCCTGTCAATAATTGTTTGAAGGTCATTGGTATTAAAAAGAAGAGGGATATGGTCTCTTTTTGCAATCAGCAAATTGTCAGAAACGCTTCCATCATTTTGTCTGTACGTGAACATGTCACATGACACTTTTTTCGAAATTCAAGCAAATGCTCTGCTATGTCTGTATGCATGTAAAGTAGAAGACACTTTGTTCGTACCCTCAGCAGTTTAACTACTCAACAGAAAATGTTAGTTATGTCCATGCGCATGCAAACACAGATGTGTTTTTGCAGGTGTGGGACGTTGTACGTGTTTTCACAACTGTTCCAGATGGATGACTGCATTTTAAAAATCTAGCTTGTGTTTTATGATCCACCACGTTTTTTGTAATTAACACTTGTTCCTTGTTTTTTGTGGGTGTGTGCTTCATGGCTAACTACACGTTCCCAAGCTATAATTGCTCACTGGGATTGGTAAAGTTGGGCCATTTATCATTAGTCATTTACATGCAGAAGAATATAATTTTATTAGGTATTTTTTATATCAGTTTTGCAGTAAAGCATGGTCAGCATGCATATTCAATTTATTCACAAAAGACTAAAACATAACAGGAATTGAAAGAAAGTGAAGAATCTTTTAAGTGTTAAGCACACCATTAAGAGCTACAGTCCTCAAAAACACAAACGCTTATACAACTTACCCTCTCATGCATTGGAAATCCTTTGTAGTTTAATATTTGTCATCAGATCATGAAAATGTATCTTAAATAAATGAGACAGACTTGGTTCACTGTGGGAATATGGAATTATGTGTGTATATACATCTTTTTTACTGCTTCAGCTATTTTATGATTCTAAAATTTAACCGTATTTCTGCTTACCTATCATTATGAACAGATGTGCGTTAAAATATAACTATGCAACTTATATATATATTTAGCTTGTATATCACACATTTCAACCCAGAAAGTGGCACTGTATGAAATTGTTGAAAATTATTTTCTGAACTATTTTCATAGAGACAAAATATTTTGAAATAAACGGTTTTGTATTATTTTATGCCTCAGTAAGTGTTGATTTTTCAGAAATCTCTCTTGAAAGTGAAGGAAAGTGTGATGAATTAAATCTGAATACTTGAATGCTTTCTCAAGATAAGCTGAAAAAATTATGGTGAACATTATCCTGTATTCCATGTGACGCTTTTAAGAAGAACGTGACGCTTGCTGTGAGTCTAGTTTGGTATAAAACAGTTGACAACAAAATGTGGAAGTGCACCTTCAGGAGAGTTTTCTCAGTAAGACCAATTCTTTCTTGGTTTTGACATTTATGCTTTTACTTCTTCAAATGACGTTGAATATTTCTTAAACAAGGGAACCCTATTTCAGATAACGTTGATATGTTTCGTAACGTTCCTGATGAATGCGCAAAATTTGAAACATTTAATAGCTGTGATAGTGTACGTCTTCTATCGCAGTTGTCTTGGTTTTTTTTTTAAAGGAAAAACCCAGATATGGCCATTCATTGGATTGTAAGAACCACTGAACCCACAAATTATATATTATTTGAGTGCTTCGTTCTCCACTGCCATAATGCTGTCAGTGCATTTGACACAATCAATCTGCTGCTTGATAACTACAAGCCATCGTCAGCGAATTCCTGCCAAAGCTGACCGAACCGAGACGGTGGGACAGCACGGGAATAAAAGTAAAGAGCATGACTGAACTCTGACCATTGTTGTTAACTATTCTATTTGATGAGAGCTGTTGGAACGCTTGTCGTAAATTTGTTCTGTGATTCTTGTGTAGCTGGAACTCTACATCCTCATTGTTATATGTTCTCTCTCTCGCTCAATACTCAGCTATGAACGTATATACATGTATTTATTTATCAGTCTTATGATCTGCTCTGCGGCTCAACGTCTTTATACAGTCTCATCTCTGACTCCAGTATATCGGCCTCCAGCCTCCTGTATCTTTCTCCCCAGAGGGTCAAGGTCCTCGTCTAGACTATCTATTGATAGTCTTTTTCCTAGGATACGACACTAATGGTCACCATGAGATTCAGTCATTTCACCCCACAGCGAGTCCCAGCTATTACGCTCTGGCGCGTGACGTCACCAATACATGCGTGGCGGTCAGCAACCCTCGATGAGTTTTCTACACAGCGTTGTTTTGATCAGCATGCTTCAAACTTACACAAATTGTGATCTTTTGCTGTAGTAGTGGCTGCAATCATCGCTTCAACCGAGACAACCGTATGCCAGTAATTGTCTAAAAAAAATCCAGTGAGGAAGAGAAACATTTTATTTCAAATCAGCTACGTGCTTTTTACCTTTTTCATTAGGTCCAAAATTGTTAGCCTTAGATAATGGGTAAAGTAATGCTTACTAATGTTAACCATTGACACTCAGTGTGAGCGTGTTTGTGTGCGTGTTCGCTTTACATGTTAAAAATGAAGACTTCTTCAAAAAGTGTCTTTTAATCATAGGAAAACCAACAAATTCTCATGAGTTCACAAATCCTGACTGGATGGCGTATATCAATTTAGATCACAACAAAGGCAAAATGATGAATCCAGAACGCCCCACACACAGGAACACAAGAAAGTATATGATAGATTGAGTTACCAGTTTAAAGAAATGGCAGAAGCAACCGACACTGGATACGTCTTTTCGTTCAACCTCAAAGCGACAGAAAAGGAAGTCACCCCCGATTTTATAATGTCACGTGTGCTCATGGAGGGTGAATCCAAGCAGTAATTCCAACCCTTCCTCCCCACACCTTCATTCACCCACGTCGTCAAAACGGCAAGTTTTCTGATGTTTAAATGCTTTCGTTAATGTTTTTATGTTTATTTAACTCCATTTATATTGTATTAAAACTGTTCTTATTAAAAACAAATACCTATATATATATAGCCTGTAACTTTCAAATATTAGCGAGTCAACAGGGGCTGGGAACCAATTAAATCTATTTCTTTTATTTCTTATGGGAAAAAATAGTTTCGGATAACGAACATTTCGGATAACGAACAACTTTCCAGAACGGATTATCTTTGTTAACCGAGGTTCCACTGTATACGTACATACATCGAAACTGAAATTGAAAAGTATACAGCCACACACCATATGCATCAAAAGTATTGGAATAAGATCTCACTGTCAAGTTGTGGTGTAGCACCACTGAACAGGACAGTAATCTAGAAAAGATCACGGAAGGCATGGTGGCACGTAACAAACCCATTATCGGGATTTTAGTTAACGTTGTTTACATAGAGATTCAAAATGTAGCAGGGAAGCACATGGTCCATAAAACATAACATATTGCATTGTCCAGCATTTAGAAAGTATAGGAAAGACTGTAACAAACGTGCTACACAATGGTTTATTTTATGGAGGGCATCGTTTTATGGTTACAGCATAACCACTACAACCACTTGCATCCACACAATCAGAAAGAGTACTTTATAAAACAAATATAATTAAGGAAAAAAGAAGCAATCGTATAAACTATATAAAACATATAAGAAATGTAACTACTGTAGTTAAAATTGAAATTATGGCAAATCTTTTGAAATTGGATAATAAATAAATCGCTGTGTTTCAGGCGATGAAATTTACAGAATATAATTTTTTTTCTACCAACCAGAATCAGTTGTATGAGTGACCATAAGGTGCTGACTACTCCTGCAAACGCAAAGCGAAGATTGAAAAGAAAGTAACATACAAATATTTGTCCGACAAGAAAAGCACACACACAGACACGTACACAGACCTAATCAGTCTATTTTTTTGACTGTTTATAATACCAAATGAAATGTTTATAATGTTTAATGACAGCTTATGATCCAAGAAAAAGACAGACTTCAAGCATTTGCAGTATGAGGTCACATTCATTTTCATGTATCTATATGAGGCCTACAGTAGTGGGCTCTGTTATGAAGCCACGACTTTATATACAAGTAGAAATATAAATTTATACTCTGAATTAAATGGGAAGGGTATAACACTGAGCACATTAGTAACGGAAAGGTAGGATAAGGAGAGCATTCAAATGCAGCAATTTAGGTTAAAAAATACACAGACTGCACACTCGGGTGGTAGGGTCAGTACAATTTACTTCCCGCTGACGATCAAGAGACCTGTGTTTACCGAATGCCGTGTGTTCGAGTGAATTAGGTACAGTGTCACCCAACAAACTACCTCCCCAGTATAAGTTAGAGTTCGTACACTATGGTCCATGAGGTGATAAATATTTGTGGGATCTTCATAATGGTGAGGCAGTGCTTGGGTAAGTCTTTTTCTTTGTGTAATACTGCCAATGTATTGCTTGTAGGCATCGAATTTGAAAGCTAGGTCAGTGAATGTAATTTCGTGTGTCTGAGTTTCTGACTGTTTGGTTCGTTTGAATGGAAAGCGTTGTTACCATGCAGTCCTTTCGCACAATGATAACAATAGTGATCAACATGCAGAGAAATCCTTCAAAGCCAACACTGTAAACATATGCCACAGGTAGAAATATTACTCGATAGGAGGTTTGAACTGAATATGTAGTGTTTCTCATCGTAAGGATGAGAACCATTATCATAATGTAGGTGCGCTAGGTGGCCATACTGCTTGCCAGCCTTACAGAGTGTTTATATGCTTGCGTTTGAACTCATTTCTATGCTTTTACCACACTGAGCAGCAATATGAATAAGTACATATTTGAATTGGATGTTGTCAGTTCGTGTTCTTTTTAATACTATCTGTTAATGTTTTATGTAAAGTGATGTTATCGTGTTACCGGTGGCAGACAATTTCCTGAAAAGGAGTAATAAAGACATTTTTGTACTGTATTGTATTTCGTACCACTTCAGAAGTGGACCACCCTTTAGGAGTCTACATGTGCATACGGGTGCGGATGTCTACTGCGTAGAGAGTGCTATTTATAATTCCAAACTAGAAGTTGATGAGCTGTAGAGAAAGGTGTTTAGGATTAGTTTCAATTACCTAGCATCACAAATTCAACCTACAGATTTTTAGAGACTTCAGGAAGCAGGAAGAGTTTACAAGAAGCTGAGATGACATGGACTCAACTGAGCAAGGACGCCCAGAGTCGGATCCACGGGCGTGGTGTAGTTGCCAGTGGGACAAAATGAAGAAATGAAGAAGAAGATTCTTTCAGATTAGGGTCTGCTTTCGTTCCATTTGTTGCTCTCGACATCTTAGGGTGAGCGGTTGTTGCTGATACAACATGATGTTTCTTTTGCGGCTAATTCCATGGTTCTGTTTCAAGAATAATCTCTTGGTGGCAACAGCGAACGGAAGAGACAATACAACCACGCGGCTTGCCAAACTTATAAAAAATTTGAAGCTTTAGGGGTCTGTTACTTCTGGCACCACAGGCATTGTCACAAGAGTTCTGTGGTGATGGTTTGGAAGAGTAGCATACCACCCTGGCGTTTCCTCTTCACTGTCGTCATCCTGAAGGTATGGCGCCTCCCGCAGTTGAATGTCCTTTATCTTGGAGTATACCAAATGATCGTCTAGGTACACAAGAAGGACTGAAATTAAAAGTTCGGCATGGTGGTCTGCATTAACTCTGGAAAGTGGCTGGTGTGGACGTCAGACCCATTGGCATCCTGGAACGGGCGTGTTGCCAGCGGCCCTAGCCAGTCCTTTTGTTGACAATGTCTTCTCAAGATGAGCTTCATGCACCGGCTTGCCTGTACTGCCTGCGCCACATCTGCGGTAGAGTCCATTATCCGATCAAGGACGTTCTTCCCTAGTAGAAGCGACACGCGCCTCCTGCGCTCACTTGTGACCACATCGACCAGGTCCTTGACCACCAGGATAGGAACGTCCTCAGACGCTGGCCGTAAAACATGTCCACCACCGCCACTCCTGAGTTTGTTTTAGCTGTAAGTCCTGGATGTGCCCTCGTGCCCACTCATCAGTGACCGTCGTTACCTCACTGCCGGTGTCGAGCAACGCCATCACTCAAATGCCATAAATGACAACCTCCGCCGTCGGACACTTTCCAGTCAGGCCAGCTACACTTTATTTCCCTGTCATCCTGTTACGGAAAACGGGGGCAGTCACTTTCCCTGACCGGTCGGGCTGCATTCCTCCGCCGCCTTCTACCTCGCCTGCTTAAATTCTGGAGCTTCGCGGCGTATTCGTCGACCACCTCATCACGTTGCTGTGGCAATGATGTCGACATCTTTCCGTTCGCCGTACGCCTCCACTAGGACACCCAAGATCTTTCTCGGCGTATCTCTTGCGTCATGCGGAAGCATCTCATAACTCGACGTCTGGCAGGTCCCTCCAGCGAGCTCAAGATGTAACCACGAGCCGCATTCTGACACATCGGTTTATGGCGAGAGCTAACTCGACCTCTGTTTCAATCTCGTCGACACTCGTTGGTCCACCGGCAAAACTACTGAAAGCGGACTAACTAGTATGCTCGTAGAGCCTCTGCCCACCCACGGATAGCATCATGGTCCTCTCTATGTACTAATCTTCTGTCGTGGGCTTCTGCCCGTGATGAACAAATGTTTCTTTTTGTTCAGCAGTGCTTTTAGGCCCTTGGTCACCCAAGGTTTGTTGTTAGGATAAACATACACTGCTTTGATGGACTGGTGCAATCAACACTATTTTACTCCTCACTTTTACTCCTAACTGTGTGTTAAACAGGGATGGGGAGTAGCTGTAGCCTAGCTACAGCTACTGTAGCCGGCTACAAATTTTGTAGTTTGTAGCTTAGCCGGCTACAAATTTTAAAAAAGTAGCTTGTAGCCGTAGCTACATTTTAGAAAGTAGCCGTAGCTCGGCTACATGTTGGCTACTTTCACGACCATTCGTCGACAGCGTGTGAGCAAGACGACGACAGCCACTGCTCTCACAGCTCGGTGTGTTGACAGCCAGACACCCACGTGTCTCGCACGCTCAGTAACCGCAAGTACTGTGTCGTCCACGTGGCGGGAGCGATTTGAAAAACGAAGATGGACGTACCCATCAATTTCGAGCTTTACTTGAAATTCTTTACATTTTGTGAAGCAACAGAGAGTGGGTATACTTTCAAATGCAAGAATGGGTGCGGCAGCACGAAGTACTCAACGAACAAGACGTCGGCGTCTAATTTGAGAACGCACTTGCAGGTAAGTTCGTTGAGATTTTCATCGATCTTCATTCTTCATGTTCTTGCTTTTCTGCTTTTGGAATAGAGGAGTGTACATGTTGTAAAGATTGTGGAAAGGTAAGGGGTTGCATCAACGTGATTACCGCAGGGGCGACGACTGATCAAACTGCTGTCTTTACCGTTTGTGTACTATCTATTTAGTCTTTGTCATAAAGTGTGTGTGTGTGTGTGTGTGTTTTGGTTTGTTTGTATGAAAATAGCATGGAGGACGTTTGGACAGTATGGTGGCTGGAAGGATTTTATATTTATGCTAGTAATTTAATATGACAATTAGCTTTGGTAGAAACTTGCTGTGATTGTGAATGACTTCTAAAATTTTGTTTTATTTTCATGTGTTTATTTTAGAGGAAACATCCACTGCTTGCCAGGCAGTTGACTCAAGACTTGGAAACGGTCACGAAAGCGGAAAAGGGAAGACGACGACCAACCCTCTGTCTCGAAGCTCTTCAAAGTGGAACACAAGAGTACCGTCAGCAAAGCAGACGTCAATTCCGCCGTCCTTGATTACCTGTTGGAATGCAACCTGTCCTTCTTCATGCTGGAGAACGAGAAGTTTTCAAAGTTCGTGTCCAGACTCACTGGCCAGGAAACGCAGTTAATGAGCAGGAAAACGGCGAACCAAATGTTGGAGGTAAGTTTTACTATTTTTTTTCTTCCTTTTTTGTTTGTTTTACTAGTTTTATTTTAAGTAGGGTGATGTATCCACAATTAATATCTTTTGTTCTTGGTCACAGAACTCAAATTTTCATGTGCCTTCGACTGCTTGCAGGCGAGAAGTGCGTGGCTTGGGACACCTCCTGCATCAGCTCAACACCCTCAAAATCCGCATCGAGCAACAGAAGTCCAAGCTAGAAATCTGTGGTCCCCTAGCTACTGCTGTCCTGATGGGTTGGAGACCAATATTGCTGATGCCTATGAGGACCAAGACACCCTGCTTGCAACTGTGTCGAACCCAAGGTGAAGGGAGAGTTTTCGTTATTTCAGTGTATTTTTTTGTTCATTTATAAGCTACTCTCTGTCACTGTTCTTTTGAGAATGAGAAGAATGTGAAGCGCTTAGAGCTCAGATTACACGAGAATAAGCGCTATACAAATATCCGTAAATAAATTAAAAAATAAACTTCTGACGGAGGTGGGGGAGGGGGGTGTTGATTAAAAAAACAAAACATAATATTCACTGTCACTGGTCTTTTGACACTTGCCTACAAATCAAAATAAGTACATAAAAACCAGTACATTTTATAAAATTAATTAAAAACAACAATAAGAAAAAAATTTAACGAAATTAAACAAAGCATTAATTATTGTGCATATTATTGTTTCAGGTGCAAGTTGATTTGGACTGGGGACCAAACCCTGCGTGAGAAATGCAGATCCCTCTTGACTGCAGAGGCAGCATTGATCAACACGCCAGTCCAACCTCCAACCAAGTGCACAGCTGAACAGCCAGACTTCATCATTTATGAAGAAGTTACCGGCACCCCTGAGACAGCTACCTTCCTGATGTCTGGATTGTCGCAGAATGTCAATGAACTGGACAAATAGCCCACGATCAAACAACTCTATCTGCGCACCAACACCGTCTTGCCAAGCAGTGCTGCGGTTGAGAGATAGTTCAGTCTGGCAGGACTTATCATGACAAAGCTGCGCACTACGGGGACAGACAGCAACTTCGAGGCCAAAGTTCTGGTCAAGTTCAATTCCATGAAGGACTGAAAGCATGTAGATTTGTTTTAACTATCTATCTATCTATGCCTCTTCGTGCATCAGGTTGCACATAAGGCCTCAACCGATGTCGATCGGCTGAAACCCGCTCTAGGTGACCCCATGTCCAGCCCTTTCCCTTCATCTCCCTTTCCACTGTTCTTCTCCAAGTTTCCTTTGGGCGGCCTCGTTTTCTTCGGCCGTCTGGAGTCCATCGTAGGGTGACTCTGGAGAGGTCTGCTGTCTGCTGGCGGAGCACATGTCCAATCCATCGCCAACGCCTTCGTTGAAACCTGCGTGGTGATGGGACTCGGTTTCAGTTCTTCGGTGGAGTTCTTCGTTGGTGATGGTTTGGCCAAAGATGTTAAGTATGCGCCTGAGGCATCTGTTTTGGAAGACGTCAAGCTTGTTACTGATGGTTTTGGTCATCTTCCAAGATTCTGATCCCGTAAAGGAGGGTGCTGATCACATTTGACTTGAAGATTCTCAGCTTGGATCTTCTGCTTGATGTTTTTTGCCTTCCATGTGCTCCTGAGTGAGGCGAAAGGCCTGGCTGGCTTTCGCAGTCGGGCTCGAATCTCCCACCTCCGCATCCCCGTGTTTTTGACATTTTTGGACCCAAGATAGGAGAAACTGTCAACTTCCTCAATCTCTTCTTCCATTTAGTTTGATGCTGTCTTGGACTCTGGTGTTCACTCTCATACTTTTCGTTTTCTTTTGTGCTGACTTCAAGCCAAGGTTCCAGCTGTTTCTGAGAAGGCCTTTGTTTTTTTCCTGCATGTCTTGGTGGCGGTGTGACAGCAGGGCAATGTCATCAGCAAAGTCAAGTCTTCCAGCGTTGTTGTTGCTGTCATAGTCATGGTCAATCTGATCCCTCCTCCTCTCACTGTCGGTGGAAGTCTTCATGATCCAGTCCATGGCCAGGATGAAGAGGAACTGCGACAAGAATGCAGCCCTGCTTCCGCCCCGGTACTGACGTTGAGGGTCTGTGAGCTCCGTGTCACAGACAACCTGGATTTGAAAATGGCTGTACAGCATTGCAATGACCTGAACAAGTTTTGCAGGGACTTCCGTAATGCTCAGGATCTTCCATAAGGACTCGCGGTGGAATGCTGTCAAAAGCCTTCTCCAGGTCGATGAAATTGATGTACAGCGGTGTGTTCATTCGTTGCTCTGGCTCCAGAATCTGTCCAGAATGAAGATGGTGTCCGAGCAGGATCGCCCAGGGCGAAATCCTGCTTGCTGTGGTCGGAGGTCTTTCTCAAGAGTTGCCGTCAGTCTTGACAAAACAATCTTGCTGAAGACCTTGCTGGTGAGGGAAAGAAGTGTTATGCCCCTCCAATTATTGCAGGTCCCTGTGGGACCCCGGGGTATGCTTGCCTAGCAAGCACTGTAAGAATAGGGTCCCTGCCGTCCAGCCAGGCATGTCGTAAGAGGCGACTAAGGTGGACACCTCACCTAGAGGTAAAATAGGTTGTGGTAGGGCTAACAACCCCACCATGTAAAAAAAAAAAAAATCATGTTACAGAAACTAGATTTGTTTTAACAGTATTCACAAATTATCAGCATTAAGTCAAAAGTTTGTTTTATACCTTTGCATTTTGTTGTTAATATGGAGTTTTTGGTGGTCTCAGATCAGAATAAAGGTCAATGTATATAAAAACCAGTTCTTGTGTTAGCAAGTAATAGTGTTTTGTTGTATGTTGATGTTTGTGTATGTTGCTACAGCCAGCTGGCTACAGCTAACTTTTTATAACATACGCTTTTAAAAGTAGCCAAAGAAGCTGGCTACATTTTAAAAAGTAGCCCAAAGTAGCTGGCTACGTTTTGGAAAATTGTAGCTGTAGTGTAGCTGGCTACGTTTTGAAAAAAAGTAGCTGTAGCGTAGCCGGCTACAAATTAAAAGTAGCTTGCCCATCCCTGTCTGTGTTAAATGTCTGTATGGGTATGTGAGCAAAGACAAATTTCTGTCCTGGGTCTCCTGGGCAGACAATAAAGTCTGTTTTGATTTTGATTTGATTAGAATCGGGCTCTCTTTATGTGATAAACAAATAATCAAACTTAGAAATAAAAATAAAACACTCTGAATGTTGTAATTTTTGAAACATGCATGTAATTGTGAAGTCATTTTATCGTGTCTTTTAATCTAAATTTGCTCTCATGTTTGGTGGAATACATGTTCTGGCATTTGTGTGTAGGGGGACAGGAATAGAAAAATGATCGGACCTACGTTATAAATAGCTAGAAAATATGCCATTTTTGATTATTTATAAACGTGTAAGAATAAATCTGTAAATTTCGTTTTAAAATACGTGAATTACTTTCCATCAGAACGATGGTTTAGTGCCGCAGATACGAACTAGACTGTTGCATTTGCACTCCGTATGATGATGAACCATAAAAGCATTTTACTACATTAGAAACGCCACCACATGCAAGCATACTGTTAGGAAGAGCTCTTCAGTAATTGTTCCTAGACTACAGCAAGGCTAGAAAAATATCTAGTATAAGAAATATTCCATGTAGATACTGATCTAAATCAAGAATGTTGACAATAGGCTACCAATTTAATTTTAATTATGAAGAAATAATGTAGAGAACCCTTTTAAAGAATTTAACTTAGTTCTTACTTTTCAGCTTTAAATTTTAGGGAATGCAGACCTGATATGCCACTACCGATCCAGGAAGGTACACAAAACTATGAAATAATTTGTGAAAACTTTAAGCCTGGTTATATTGTCGAGTGGCAGCTGAATAGGACGATCTCAAACAACACTTACAACAACAAAGGCTTTTGTCTTGATGATGACATCCCAAACTGCTCGGGTTCAACTGGGCCCTTGTTGCATTTCTCACGGCCAACAACAGTGTCTCTCTGCAAGATCTCGAATGGTTGACAGGACCTCACTAGGTGTGGCCAGTTTTACATGTCAAGAATTTAAGGATAACAGTCGAGGAGAAGTCGCTAGTTGCAATATTGACATAATTTGTAAGTATTTGTGCTGAATCACACATTCACTTTTACTCACTTTCTCATTCACTCTCTCTCTCTCACTGCAATCTTATTAAAGTATGTTGCCTTCGAGAAACCTGCAACATCAGCGTTGCTTGTTCATGTCAACTCACCAGTAGTCATCTAGTAGTTATTACAAAGACTTCAACGTTTTCAAACGATTTCAAAATAATAACTCAACTGTAGGCCATTAGATCTTCTAAGAGTGTTTAGCTCCCAAATTCAGTTCCAAATTACACAACAGCTACTAAAACGATAAGATAAGGGAGAATATCAAGGACCAGTCAGTAATTGCAGTATTGACATATATATGCACAAGCACACAATCACTTTCACTCTCTCATTGTCTCTCTAGCTCTCATTTGTTCAGTCTGTGTCAGGAGACTTGCTTGGGCTAGCGACTGGAAAACGTTTCTGAGAAGATTAACAAGATGGAAAGATCTGGGCTAAAATTTAATCGTGATTTTATTATATTAGTTTGCTTTATGGAAACCTGACTCAACTCTAAGCTTTCTCGGTCGTCATGTCAACTCTCCGGACGTCTACCGCATCCTGATAATTGCTCATGTAAACTGTGGACAATGGCGGCCACATGTATTATCACGATTGTTAATGCAGAATATATATAGCATTCTTTCAAACTATTCAAGGGACACGAAACAATACTCGCTGTAGTCTACTCGATCTTACAAAGGAGAGTTTATCTTCCCTTGTTATAGCTGGCAGATGCTTTCCACCCCAAGGCAAATGATACACCAGCTAAACTTTATGTGACATGGAAATGATTTTATTGATAATGAGTAACTTCAAGTTTGGAACGAAGATCCATAAGCTTACGCACAGCTTGAAACCAAAAATAAGGGATGAATCTTGACTGACCACTATGGTTGCTGGATATTTTTCTTGTCCGACAAGGAGCTGACAATCTACCGACAGGCTCATTACTACTACTGAGTTGTGCACTTGATCGCGCAGCATCACGAACAAGATAAAGTTCACACTCTCTTGCCTGACCAGTAACGATAGATAAAGAAACATTTGAACATTAGATAATAGACAATGGAAGTGGATACGTAAGTACAAGAGTGAACGAAAACAAGGATAAGTATAAAGAAGAAAGGATTTTAAACAGTGAAAGCTGTTACATGTGTGCCATGACTGACAATATTGCAATAGGATTAAGGAAGTAATTCCAAGATAGACTTTGTGAAACATTGTTCAGAGAGCTGTTGATTAGCTGGAGTCTTTAGTGGCGAATGTAATGTGAAGAGAGTTTCCACTGTGTAGCAGCACAGAGGAGGACGTCCGCTTTGTCCGTGTTGACTGCTTTGTTGGAAGGATTAGACTTGCGGGAGTCTGATGAGGAGAGAAGGTTTGGGGCGGGGGATGAGCGTTTAAAGAATTCAAAGCATAGAGTTCAGAGTTTTTAGTCTATTCTAAATTTAACTGGTAGCCAAAGAAGAGAGTGAAGAGGTGGTGTGGCATGTTTACATTTCCTACACAGGATCGAGCTGATCGAAGTCTATCGACGGAAAAGTTGTGGGACTCTTGCTCTTTCGAATTCACGTCCTGCTAGGTTTTTGATTTCGGAACTCGAGACGAGCAACTGCATTCTGGATTTTCTACAGCTTATCAATGAGGTACTGTGAACAACCAGCAAGAGAGTTGCTGTAGTCTAGTTTAGACAGAACAAAAGAGCAGATGAGAATTTTGGAGGCTGAGATGGACAAAGTATGGCGAATGGAGCTGATGTTCCGGAGCACGTCGTACGCAGCACAACAAATGTGAGAAATATGTTCATCAAGAGACATGTCAAGCAGACACTATGTACATAAGTTACGGTCTAGAAGTAAAAAAAGGAAATGGATATCGCCTACCCAAACAGAGTACAGAGAACTCTGGTCTCCTCTTTGAAAAAAAAAAAGAGCTAGAGCTTTTGTTGTGTTTTAAAAAAGAGCCTCAGGCTAGAGATTGCTTTGACTGTACCACCTGTTATAAGACTGACAGTCCTTGTGCCGGTTCATCTTGAGACGATATTATCACACCCTACATTCACATTTCTTCAATGCAATTTGTCAAATGAAGTCTTGATCCAGCAACAAGTCACGCCTTATTGGCTTTCTTCCAAACACAGCTGATGGCGAAAATGACAAGCCATGTGATAGCAAAGAATTAAAGAGCTCCAAATTGAACATTCTTGCCAGGATATGAGACATAAAATGCATTAAAAGAATTGGATTTCATGTGCTTTCAAACTTTCTGGTCTATATCTACTGGATACACATGTGCGATGCATGATGAATTAGAAATTGCCAGAGCATTCTCTCTACTCCTAATGAAATAAAACCCACAATGGAACTTGAACAGTAGTTAAATTCTATCTCTTACGTTTGATTAAATGAGTAAATTACCATTTATTCTATTCTGCGTTTAAAAAAATACTCAAAATGTGAAAGGGAAAGGATTATTAAGATTATAGTAGGAATAAAAAAACTAAATGTAGATTGACTCTTGCTAATTGCTTACCTACATATTAATAGGAACGATATCCTCTTTTCACATCACTTAAATAACAAATTGAAAAATGCACTGAAAAAACATCTTTAAAAAATGTAACTTAAAGTTGCTCAATCGATTTTAACTTTTAGCAGTTAAAAAAAAATTTAGAATTGTTCAATGTTTGATTTAATCAACTGCTCATTACCCTCTCTGTCTAGATCTCAGATAGGGAGCATCCTCT